>NC_060951.1:64400668-64680593 GCF_022045245.1 Lucilia cuprina
AACTGAACTAGAACTGAACTAGAACTGAACTAGAACTGAACTAGAACTGAACTAGAACTGAACTAGAATTGAACTAGAACTGAACTAGAACTAAACTAGAACTGAACTGGAACTGAACTAGAACTAGAACTGAAATAGAACTGAACTAGAACCGAACTTGAACTGAACTAGAACTAGAATTCAGAGGTCATTAATGTACTAAGCGATATATTAAATATTCACATTAGACATTTTTTACAATATTTTATATATTAAAAGTTTTTCAAACTAATGAACGTATTTTTTTGCACATTCACAGCTGATGGTATGACATATTCCTTTGGTCTGTTTTACGATGAATTCCTGACATATTTCAATGAGGGCAAAGGTTACACAGCATGGATTGTATCAATTATGGTGGGAGTAACATTTGCTTCGGGTAAGTTATAAAAAAAATAACAATATTTTAACAAGTTGAATGTACTTCATTATTGGTTTATAAAACTACATAAAATCAGAATCGAACACTAGAAAAAGCTTTTCTTCCAAATGAACGCACACTTTTCGGTGGCACTATATTACGAATAAACTAATAAAAGTGTATAGTAAAATGTGGCATAAGTTAAGGCTTTTGTAAATAATATTAAATATATTTTTGTTTTCTTTATCAACAAAGGTCCCATATCATCATCATTTGTAAATCGTTATGGCTGCAGAGCGGTTACGATAGCTGGATCTATTTTGGCCTCATTCTGCATAGTCATTAGTATGTTTGCACAGGTAAAAGCAAATACTTTCATTTTAATAATATTGTATCGTTAATATATCAAATTTTACTTTACAGAATGTTCTCACCCTCATTATTACCATTGGTCTGGGTACCGGTTTGGGTTTTGGTCTCATCTACCTGCCAGCCATTGTCAGTGTTAGTACTTATTTCGAAGCCAAGAGATCACTGGCCACTGGTATTGCCGTATGTGGTTCTGGTTTTGGCACATTCGTATTTGCTCCCCTTACCGAACATTTAATTGGTTCGTATGGCTGGCGGGGAGCCTTGCTAATCATTGGTGGTGTGGTTTTGAATTGTATCATATTTGGTGCCATGTTTAGACCTTTAGAACCACCCAAACCCAAAAACAAGAAGAAAATTATTGATGGTCATACCACACCAGCTGAATTGGAACCTTTAAAGCCAAATGTCAAACAAGCAGATCAATATTTACAATTACCCAAGACTGATGCTAATGGTGGAGCTTTGTGTAGATCCAATAGTGTGGGTCATACTTTTAAGAACTCGGTAAGTCTATTATATTAAAATATTTGTTAAATGAGTTTGACAACTCTTAATTTTATTCTTTAGGATTCCAAACTTAATGGTTCGGCTAATGGTAAAATGGATATTTCTGTTGTTTCCAAAAGTACCAGCAATGATGACATTATTAAGGTTTCATTGAGTCAACCTCATTTGGCACAATTAAAGGAATCCCATAGAGAAAAATCCGGAAGTGGTACTATGTATAGACAAGATATTTTATATCAAGTAAGTTGATGAAGATTAACTAAAATACAAGTTATCTTATCTATTTATATTATATTATCTATTTTTTTAACTATTACATCATTTAGGGTTCTCTTACCAACATACCCGAATATGCTCGCTCCCGCACAGACCTTTCTGGTTCTGGTCACATACAACGCTATGGTTCAGTTAAACATTCTTCTTTACACTTAAGCGAGGAAGAGGTGGGTATTTTTTATTCATTTTTTCTTTTATTGTGTAATTAAATTTGTTTCGTTATCTGCCCCAAATGTTATTAGAATATAGGTTAGTAACAGATCCCTTAAAGTCACCATGACTACTAACATCATTATTATAGTCAGAACAAATAGTTCGTATTCCAAAATTAAGGCCAAAACATTTTCGTAGATGAATATAAGAAATTCCCTTAAAGACATTTTAATGTTTACAAAAAATTTTGATAACTAATTATTTTAAAATATAAAAGAAAAATTACATCAAAAAAAATATACGAGAGCAATTTGAAAAGTAGCTTAAAACGATCTTGGCTTCCTTGGGTCAAAAACATTTTTTTGGATATTTGAATGTTTAAACCAAACTGAACTATAACTAAACTAGAACTGAACTTGTACTGAACTAGAACTGAACTAGAACTGAACTAGAACTGAACTAGAACTGAACTAGAACTGAACTAGAACTGAACTAGAACTGAACTAGAACTGAACTAGAACTGAACTAGAACTGAACTAGAACTGAACTAGAACTGAACTAGAACTGAACTAGAACTGAACTAGAACTGAACTAGAACTGAACTAGAACTGAACTAGAACTAGAACTAGAACTGAACTGGAACTGAACTAGAACTGGACTAGAACTTAACTAGAACAAAATATAAATAATTTTATTCATAGAAAACGCGAATGCTGATTTCTCGATAAAATCTTAATATTTTTATTATTTTATATATAGAAATTTACTTCAGACATTAAAAAAATCTTCTTTTTAGGAAATTGTAAAATGTTGTGGCTGCATTCCCTGCTCGAAAGAAACCCGTGATACCATGGCTGAAATGATGAATTTCTCTTTGCTGAAGGATGTTATATTTATTATTTTCGCCATTTCCAATTTCTGTACCAGTATTGGTTTCAACATGCCCTACGTTTATATTGTGGCTCAAGCTAAAGCTTTAGATTTAAGCTCAGAACAATCTTCTTATCTTATTGCCATAATTGGTGTAGCCAACACTATTGGCAGAATAATACTGGGTTATATATCTGATAAACCCTGGGTAAATCGTTTGTGGATATACAACATCTGTCTAACAGTTTGTGGTATTGCCACCGCCATGTGTCCTCTTTGTACAGATTTCTATTCTTTGGGTTTCTATTGTTCGGTATTTGGTTTTACCATTGGTGCCTATGTGGGTTTAACCTCAGTGATATTAGTCGATTTGTTGGGTCTGGAAAAATTAACAAATGCTTTTGGTATATTGCTATTGTTCCAGGGTATTGCCTCGCTGATAGGACCACCCATTGGAGGTAAGTTTATTTTTTTTTAAATAAATCAATTTCTACTAGAATCTCTTTAATTGTTTATATTTCCAGGTTGGTTGTATGACATTACCTTTTCCTATAGTCCTGCCTTCATTTTGGCTGGTATCATGATTGCTGTCAGTGGTTTGGTCATGTTTGCCGTGCCTCCCATCCAACGTATGCAAGCTAGAAAGGCTGAACGTTTAAATGCTCAAGAAATTGCTTTAAGCTAGATATTTTTGTTGTTTTTAAACATTATTATTTTCTTTTTTTATATAGTACATATTAGTTAATCGATAAAGACTTTATTAAAACAATACAAATCAATACAAACTTCCTTAAATTAAAACACTAAAAAATGTATAAAACAAAATAAATTTTAAATTTAAATCAATAACGAACATTGCAACAGCTACAGGCATTACTTAGGGAAATTAACTATGAAATTTAAAAAGTAAAATTATAAATTAATTAAATATAATAATTAACAGAAAAAAAACAAACTAGTTTGTAAGTAAAACTAATTATTTAAAAAAAAAAAACTGCCCGTTTTTTGGTTGAATTTTTTTTCTTCCTTCCAAATTTTTTTTCTTTTTTTAAATGTAAATATATTAATTTTGAAATTTATTTAATACAATTAAATAGAAAAGAAAAACTATAATAGTTTAATTAATAATGTGTTTCCAAAATGTCTTGCCCATATCAAAAGACCTGCATATATCTTAAATCTGACAATGGAGCACAATTAATATGATTTCTTTATATAAAGATTATATAAAGCCATTTTTACTATATAATAATTTATGTATAAGTTTGATTTAGTTAAAATATATTTTTGTTATAAATAAATGAAAACACTTATTGAGATCCACACACAGAAAAAATTATCGGTAGTTTATTTTCAATTAACATGTTTTAATTTTCTTTATTTTTTATTTAAACAAATTTTTATTTGTCTTAATTATCTCGCTTTTGACACTGTTTGAAACTAAAGTGTAAAATTTTGATTAAATTTTTAATTAATTCAATTAATTTTTTAATTGATTGAAAAATTTTTTCTGGCCTTCTTTTCCATTTTAAATTTTTTTAAATATTTTATTTTTAATTTTTGTGCTAGCAATATTTATAATTCTTAAATAGTCCATAAAATTTTAGGCATATAATATTCAAGTTTCTTTACAATTTATGAAACACTTTATATGTTAAATTGTGTCAATAAAGTGATAATTTTTGAAAATGCTGAACGCATTGTTAAAGGTCTAGTATTCCTTTAACGTTGTGTGTAATCGATTAATAATTTAATTGTTTGAATCACAATGTTAATTGATTTATAAAAAATTTTCTATCAAACAGTTTAATTTATTTGATTAATAATTTAATAAGAAAATCAATTTTATATTTATTAAATATTTAATTTATACAATTAATGAATTAATCAATTTTAAATCTTGTCTCAATTATTGACATTAATTGTTCTGATTAATCCGTTATTTGGAAAAAAATATATATTTTTACTTTTTTACAAATTTGGTAATTGATATCATCATTTTGGTTATAGGTGCAAAACTTGTTTGATACAATTATTTTGATAATTAAAACTCATTTTCAGTTTTTTCTGTGCACCAACATAAGCGTGACTTTTATTGCTCTATACTCTTCAAAACTATAGTCAATACTATAGATTGATCATTAGTAAAGTCTTGATAATTAAGTCTGTAGACTTATATGTAATCAAGACTTTAGACTGGTCAGCAGTTAATACATCAGTCAATTGACTGATGTTTTGTCATAAGTGTAGATTTATTCCAAATTAAAACTATGGACTGCAGTCAATAGTAGATACAATAGACTCGACTATAGTTAAGACTAATTCATAGCAAACTCTATATACTGATCAATTGTCAAAACTACAGATTGGTCAGCAGTCAGGACTATAGACTGATTGTTAGTCAAGTATATTGACTGATCTTTTGTCATGAGTGTAGACTAACTTATAATCAAAACTATGCCCCGTAGTAAAGATAGCAAATACTATAGATTGTTCTATATCATCACTTTTGAATGACATTTTGTCAAAACTAAAGACTGTTTAATAGTCAAAACTATATATTGGTCAATGGTGATAACTATAGACTGTTCTATAGTCAAGACGATCTATTTTAATCTGGTCTTTGTCATGACTGTTAGCTTATCTATTATCAATACTTTTCACTGGTTTATAGTGAAGACTATAGACATGACTTGTCAATAGGTTAATCCAAACTATATGCAAGTCAAAACATTTCTTATACTGATCTAATAGAAGCTTGGCATCAAATTTCCTTAATTGGTATACATTAATCTTATATTATCGAGTTTAAGCCTTATATAATGAACATTTTCTGCAGAAAAAATACTTATATAGAAATAGGATTCTATATTAAACAGACTATTAAATAGAGGGTTTTCAATATAACGCCTATACGATAAATTTCTTAATTTAAGCTAACAATTTAGCCGCCGCTGATATTTTCTATAATAAGCTGCCGATCATTATGAAAAGGCTTGTATTAGGGTTCTATAAAAGTTAAAAGTCGACTTTTGGACTTTTTCCGATTTTTCGACTTTTCGACTTTTTTTTGACTTTTCGATTTTTTCCGACTTTTTGACTTTTTTGACTATTTTCACTTTTTTCGACTTTTCGAATATTTTCGACTTTTTCCGACTTTTCGACTATTTTCGGCTTTTCCACTTTTTTCGACTTTTATTTACAAAGTCGACTTTTCTACTTTTTTCATAGACGATAGTCGAGTTATCGACTTTTTTGGAACAAAATAGTCGACTTCGACTTTTCGACAAAAAGTCGATTGTTCGATTATTCGAAAGTCGATTTATAGAACCCTAGCTTGTATGTTTTTAATTCAACTGTAAATTTTCAGTCTAAGCTCCGTTAGACCTGGTTCACACTAGGAAATTTTAGTTGAGAAACTTTAAATTTTTGTGTGAGAAAGAAAGAGAAGGAAATATCAACCATCTCTTTCTCTCACACACAAAATCAAAAGTTTCTCAACAAAAGTTTCCTAGTGTGACCAGGTTTTAACTCCACCTCCGGTTATCGTTTAACCGCCTGCCTGTTAAAATATTTTTTGTATGAAAACTATAAACTATAACCAGACATTGGGATATTGGGGGTAAATAATAAAGTTAATTTTTTCAGTTAAGATAATTCTAAAGCCAAAACCATAGGAATCGTTCATGTCACAAACACTTCAAGAATGTTTTTTGGGACTTTTTTTATTAACAACATTAAAACTAAAATATTATATATAATAAACTTATAATTAATCCAAAGAACAGAAATCATTATGACGCCATTCTGCATAAGAGTTTTTAATATATTCCATAGTCCAAACATAGACTTTGTAAAGTACAATAAATTGCACAAATTTATACAACCATACTTTGCTAAAAAAATATATAAAAATATATAAATATATAATTAAAATATTAAATTTTTTCACAACACCTACAGTTTAAATATTCTTCTAGCTTTAGGTAATGATTTGGGATCTTCTTTAAAGAGCAAATCCCGGGCACTAAAAACCATGTTATTGCAAAAACCCACATTTGTAAAGAGATCACAGCCGTTGTCTAATACATCCACACTGAATGTTGTGCTAGAATTTGGAAATGATTTTTATAAGAAAAAGTTTTGTAAAATTTAGGGATTTTTCATACTCTTTTAGTTTCTCTTTCATTTCCTGGTAATGGGTTATGCCTTCACTTTCATAGTTGTTAAACATAAAAGGTTGCATTACCTCTAGAGTTTGGAATACTTTACGTTGTATGCGCATTAAAACCGGCTTGCGGCCTGTGAGTAGTAGTACAAAGTCCACTAGTAAAGCGGGCAAAAGTTGCAAGAGTAGAACCTAATCAAAATTGTATGTAAAAGTTATATACTTCTGTTGGTATGTATTAAAGAACTTACAAAGAACATATAAATAAAGCGATTGGAAGTGGTGCGTATGCCCGGCACCAAAAGACTTTTCTCATAGGCGGCTTTTTCCCATAGACCAAAATCATCCATTATTTGAATATACTCTATTAATGTCATATCGAAATTTGTACAAGTTGATGTCATGTAAACTGGTATATCTAAGGGTTTTGATTTTTCATAGACCTGGGCAGCTTTGAAAGTATAATACAACATATTTTTCACCGAAACATCTTGCGGTGTTATATCCAAACGATTTTTCTTATTTATATATATGGTTTTTAGTAAACCAGCACCGGTTACAGCAAACAAACCCATGACACCCATTAATGATGGAGAAAAACCGGGTTCCGGTTGTTCTAAAGCAAAGAAAACTAAAAAAGAATTTAACCTTAATAATGATTACAGTAATTATGGAGTGAAAGTTTGACTCACCTATTGAGGGTCTATAAATGCAAACTGGCAACTTATCTCTGTAATCATTTACCAATGACTCTGCCAAATTTTTAGTAAAACAATAGGTGTTAGGAAAGCCCACTATTAACCTAAAATTTACAATGAAAATAATAAAAAAAGTTAATATAACAAAATATAAGACTTAAATTTAATGTAAATTTCGGAAACGGCATTATATGGACTTAAGACTTTAGAAATCCACCCTATAGGCATTTTAACTAATATTTACAAATTTATTAAATATATATATATATATATATATATATATATATATATATATATATATATAATATATATATATATATATATATTATATATATATATATATATATATATATATATATATTATATATATATATATATATATATATATATATATATATATATATATATTAAAATTTTATGTTTTTAGAAGGACCTTAAACACCAATTGTAGGCCTTAACCACTTTCTAAGAGGAACGTTTGGTCCAATAAACATGAAACTTTTTAGTATAAATTTTCAATATGAACTATTTTTTTCTACAGGCAGAGGGATAAGGCTAGATCATAAAATCTAACAAGATAGTGGACCAATATATGTTAACACCCAGGCAGATAATAGAATATAACAAGAAGTTGTATTTACGACCAATATGTGATTTCTTCTAAATATTATAAACTTACTTTCTGGTAATAATATCCAATTCCTCTTCACCTATATCTTTCCTTTCCAATAGATCCAAACAAAATTTCCAGTCCATAGGCGCTTTATAAAATTTGGGTTCAATGCGTGTTAAATATGGATTGCTATAGAATGTTGATACATGCATAAATATCTTAAGTTTCTTTAAGGTCTGAGCAAATTTTATAGCCTCTAAGGTACCGCCGACATTTAGTTTAAGAGCATCTCGTATAGGTTCATCAAAACGCACTGTAGCCGCACAATGATATATAATAGATACATTTTTCATTAGTTTAGCTGATTCCTCAGTTATACCCAACATAGGTAATTTAGCATCTCCGGCTATAGCGACTAGTTTTTGATCCAGTTCTTGAGGTTTTTGTATTTTTAATTGTCGAAAGACCTAATATGATTTATAGAATGGTTTAACTGAATACTGTAAGTAATTGTTTATTCAACACTTACCTGTTCTTCTTTAACTCTTTCCAAACGTTTTTCCAAAGTCATGGACCTTTTAGGACGGAGTAATAAATATATTTTGCGTACATCGCAGGAACGTAAAAGTTGTTCAATTAAAGCTGTGCCCACAATACCTAATAATCAAAATGTTTTTCAAAATATTTAAATACCAATACAAATACTATAAATTAACTAACCAGAACCGCCAGTTATAAATATTTCCTTATCCTTATAGAATTCGGGTAACATTTTGTTTGCTTTAACTCCTGCAAAAATTGTGCGTTCCTAACGAAATTTCTATTTAAACTAAATCTTTATATAAAATGCTCTTTATCTAAAACCACCAAATTGTTTTTTTTTTTCAAAGAAACACCCTATTACATAAGTATTTATGTATATTCATTTAATTTCAGTCCAAAAAGTTAATTTATTTTCGAAACCTTGAGAAAAATTAGCTCACAATATAAATGCGAACATAAGAAATTGTCATTTAATCAAAATACACATTCAAAATATTAGAGAAAGAAGAGACCAGACGAATGCAAATGATATCTGAACACGTGCTAAGTATTTCACTTTCATAGTTTCATAAAAATTTCGACAAAAAAAAATAACATAATTACTTTCTGTGTGTGAAAAGAGAGAATTAGAATTCTATGTTTTGAATTGCAGAGATGGAAATTGGAAATAGGAAATAGTAACAAAAAATATTTGATTATTAGAACAAATGAGAGAGTATAGCCGAACCAATCCGACTTTGCAAAAACATTAAACCTTTGGGTACACATGCAGAACCTTACTCTCTTAGTTACGCATGTATACAAAATTATAAATACCAAAAAGGGAACAAAATTTTTACTCTCTGCCATAACAGGGATGATAAATGAAATTTTCTAATTGTACAAAATCGAATTTAAAAATGTTCTTTTTTGCGTAACTAATCAATATTTGTAATGCATTTCCCAATGTTCTAGTCCATTTACAAGCTAGCTATTTTATAGAATAGACTGGGGACTAGTCTATAACAAGGCAATAAGTATATAGAGTTTTTGTACTTATCCAAAGACTAATTAAGAACTACTGTAAACATTTAGTTAAATGTACTTAAAAAGAGTAGTCATTAGACAAGTCAATATTTAAAAGCTATTAGTCAATAGACTGGTCAACAGACAGTCTTTTGTCTCTCTATGGACTTGAGGATAGAGTAGTCTATAAACTACACAGAAGACTAGTCTATAGATTATTAACTACTCTATAGAAAGGACCAATTATGGACCGATTGAAAAAAAATACAGTACCATTTCTGTTCATCAATATGTGTGCCAAAATATTTATCGATATCTTAATTAAATAATGAGTTATGGGCGTTTAAGTGATTTTCGGGAGAGAACCATGAATGGGAGCTATGACCAAAGTGTGGTGATTTTCATGGAATTATATTGCACAGTATTTGTGAAAATTACATTAGAAGATTTAAAAAAAAGTAATTTTTTCCCAGTTTTTTTTTTTAAATTTTGATTCCAAACTGAAAACAGTGAATCTCTTCCGAAACTTTTAAACTTTGTGTTTAAAATACAATTTTTTAACAATAATTTCATATTTTATAATTGTACAAAATGGGTCATTGGTGTACCATTGTACTTTTGATGATTAAATTGTACTAAAAAAAAGTACCAATTTAGCCAACCCTAGCCATATACTAAAATGTAAAGCCGGTTAACTAACTAACTCACTAACTATTTAATTTGAATTTTAGTTCAACACTTAAAATATCTTAAAACTGCTTTACAACGACTATAATTTGAAAATTGATTATATTTTGTAACCATCCAAGTTTTCGCTTCAAATCAACCTTTTCGATTGAAATTCTATTTTCATTCATATCTTGATAACATAAAAACCCCGCGTTATTTTCGAAAATTTTGAAAACTTAAAGACCTTCTATCAGTAGTACCCTGAAAAAAAAGAAGTAGAATTTATTCCATGGAGTACTAAAACGGACCTGAAGAAGTTATGATTTTAACAGAGAATTGTCATGGGAGGGATGTTTTATTTAATTCCAAATTCTTTACATCTTAAGTCATTCTCAACAGGTAATTTGTATATTCTTTTTTTTGGAAGTTATTAGGAAGTGAAATTGTAGAATTATTGAATACAACTAATTTGACTCAAATAAAATTAACATAAATTCAGTACAAAAAATATACCTTCAATTTAAAAAAGATGGATGCATTTCACTTTTCTGAAAGTCAATAACACTTCCACAGACAGTAAAACAATTTACTTAGTGCTACTTTTGAAGTGGTGATAAATATAATTCTTTGGGATGTACTTCGTTTTTTTTTTTTTTGCTGGGTGGTAGCAGATTACCTCACTTATTCCTACAGATTCCTTTGGTGTGTTTGACTGAAAATTTATATAATTTTTTAAAGTAATATAATTTTTTATTTAAATTTTAATAATGGATAAACAACAAAATTTAATAATTTTTCGTTAACATCTAGTTCAAAATATCAATCCATATCACATCACACTGATGTAAAATTTCCACTTCGTGGCAGTTTTTCAGACCAAAAATAACCCAATAAATGCAGGAGTTTTCCAAAAACCATAATAGTCAACAAGAATTTAATCACTTTGTAAACAAAAATTTTACTGCAAAGAGAAAATAAAATATTAATCTAAACATCAGAAGGGCCAGCAACTTACGTTTGCAATATTTTTCTGCTTTTTGGCAATGTTTTGGGATCCTCTTTAAATAAATGTTCTCTTACACTGTACACCATTGTTTGGCAAAATCCTACATTTCTATAAAACTCTTTGCACGCTGGCAAAATATCCATATTAAATTCCGTTCTGAAATCGATTAAAACTCAATTTACAAAATGAAACATAAAATATTTAGATAATTGTATTACCCCTTCAACTTAGCCATCATTTCATCTGCATCCGTTATTCCCGAACTGCTGTAACTGTTAAAAAGGAACGGTTTCATCACCTCCAAGGTAATATATAATTTACGATGAACACTCATAAGTACAGGCTTACGTCCACTCAATATCAATCCGAAATCAGCCAATAATGAAGGTAAAATATGTTTAAATAAAACCTAAAAACAAATAAATATTTACTACTAACACACCATTTCCATTTTGAGTTCAACTTTAACTTACCAAAAATAAGTACATTAACCGATTATCAGTGCAGTGCAAACCCGGTATAAGTAAGTTTTTCTCAAAAGCCGCTTCAGCCCAGAAGCCATGATCTTGAACGAGATGTATATACTGACGAAAAGTCAGTTCACTGTGAGTACACGATGATGTCAGAAAAACTGGTATATTTTGGGGTTTATTTTTACTCTTATACAAATTGGCAGTTTTAACAGTATAATAACATAGATTCTTTATGCCAAAATCTTGTGGTGTCAAGTCAAGTCTGGTATCCTTGCCTATATAAATGGTTTTCAAAATACCAGCTGCCGTAACGGCAAACAAGCCCATAGCACCCATTAAAGAAGGAGCAAAGCCTGGCTCTGGTTCCTCAATTGCAAATAAAACTGAAAAGACATGAAATTATTAAAATAAATTTTTAAAATAAATCTATAACTAATCTAATACTGACCTATAGATGGTCTATAAATAGCCACCGGCAACTTATCTTTGTAGTCATTTACCAACGACTCAGCCAAATTTTTAGTAAAACAATACGTATTGGGAAAACCTATAATTAACCTAAATTTTACATATATGAATACATATTCAACGTATCATCATTGATATTTAAAAGTTAAGTATTTTATTTCTCATTACTTTCTAGTTATGATATCCAATTGTTCCTCTGAGATATCATTTCTTTCCAGTAAATTTAAACAAACTCTCCAATCCATGGGAGATTCGTAAACTTTTTCCTCCACACGTTCCAAGTATGGATTACTAAAGAACGTCGAAACATGCATAAATACTTTCAGATTTTTAAGAGTTTCAGCAAATTTCAGTGTCTCTAATGTACCGCCTACATTAAGTCTCAGAGCATCTCTTAGCGGTTCATCAAAACGCACGGTGGCAGCACAATGAAAAACAATTGAAACATTTTTCAAAATTTGTTGATATTCTGGTGTTATACCCAAAAAGGGAACCACTGCATCACCGGGTATGGCCATTAGCTTTTTATCCAATTCATCTGGTTTCTGTAGCTTTAGTTGACGAAATACCTAGGAAAAGAATAACATACATAAATCCTTCATGCTGAATATTTCTTATTGAATTTTTTAAGTTAGAGGTTCATCACAATCAAACAATCAACATAAATCTATATCATTACGACTATTTTCATGAAAATGGATCTAAAAGTGGACATGAACATAGCTGAACGGAACTGAACTAGAACTGAACTAGAACTGAACTAGAACTAAACTAGAACTGAACTAGAACTGAACTAGAACTGAACTAGAACTGAACTAGAACTGAACTAGAACTGAACTAGAAGTGAACTAGAACTGAACTAGAACTGAACTAGAACTGAACTAGAACTGAACTAGAACTGAACTAGAACTGAACTAGAACTGAACTAGAACTGAACTAGAACTGAACTAGAACTGAACTAGAACTGAACTGGAACTGAACTAGAACTAGAACTGAACTAGAACTGAACTAGAACTGAACTAGAACTGAACTAGAACTGAACTAGAACTGAACTAGAACTGAACTAGAACTGAACTAGAACTGAACTAGAACTGAACTAGAACTGAACTAGAACTGAACTAGAACTGAACTAGAACTGAACTAGAACTGAACTAGAACTGAACTAGAACTGAACTAGAACTGAACTAGAACTGAACTAGAACTGAACTAGAACTGAACTAGAGCTGAACTAGAACTGAACTAGAACTGAACTAGAACTGAACTAGAACTGAACTAGAACTGAACTAGAACTGAACTAGAATTGAACTAGAATTGAACTAGAACTGAACTAGAACTAAACAAGTAATATTTCTATATTCGGCTGTGCCGAATCTTATATACCCTTCACCAAGTATGTTTTAAAAAACTGTTTTTATTTATTTTGTATCTCTGCAGACATGTCACACATAACATACATACACACAAACAAATATAAACTGTAGCAAAAAGAAATATTAACCGTTGTACTCTAATACCACCGCAAAATGTATTACCACCCTCAAACATATATGAGCTTTATTACCAACATATTACTGCTTTATCTCCTTGTTCTTGTTATCCCCACTTACCTTCGTGAGAACAGAACAGCATCCAAACATACAAAAAATACACAGCTGAATAAAACCAAATACATCTCCACACGCACATGTACATCTTTATCCAATTCACAATGTTGTTGTTGCTTTTTTAACAAAGCATGAAAAAATGTGCCTTTTTTGATGAAATTTTCAGAGGTTGTCTCGGATTTTTGCTCATATCTCCGTTATTAATAGACCGATTTTGCTGATTTTAAATAGCGATATTCTCGAAAGCATGTCTAACTGAATTATTGAAGATTCGAATATAAACTGATTTCAACAGACAGACAGACTGATTTCAACAGACAGACAGACGGACATGGCTTAATCGATCCAGAATAAGGAGTGAGATCGAAAAATTCTTTACACACGTTTTTCATTACATTTTTCAACCAAAGTATTATTTGATTTTTTTTTTGATCAAGTTACCTTTGAAAAACATGTCAGTTATTATGTGTAATGTCAATTATATTAATTTTTTTGTTAATCTGATTAAAATGAGTGACCAGAAAAAAGTGCGTACTGAAATTATTAAATATTTTCAACTAAACCCAACTTGGTCTTACAAAAAGTTGGCCAAGCATACAAAGGTCTGAGTCAAACTGTTTCCAATGTTATTAAACAGTACCGGGAGAACTTGTCAGTTGATAGAAAACCTGGTTCAGGTAGAAGGAATGGTCCACATGATGTTTCTAAAGCCAAAAAATAGAACGCATTTTCAAAAGAGCTCCCAACACATCCGGTAGGAAAGCAGCTCGGTTAGCTCAGTGCTCGGACTATTTGGTACGAAAAGGTAAAGCTAATGCAGGTTTAAAAACATACAAGGCTCAAAAAGTTCCTGACAGGAACGCTGTTAAAAATTTAGAGGCCAAAAACAGAGCACGGAAATTGAAGTCAAGTTTTATAAAAAAATATTCTTACTGCATAATGGATGACGAAACGTATGTTCTGGCAGATTTTTTGCAACTTCCAGGTCAAAAGTTTTATGTTGCTGATGCTCGAGGGAATGTTGAAGAAAAGTTTAGGACCCAAAAGCAGACAAAATTTCCCAGAAAGTTCTTGGTATGGCAAGCAATATGCAGTTGCGGCAAAAGAAGCCAATCATTTGTTACAACGGGCTCTATAAATACCGAAATTTACAAAAAAGGCTGCTTCCATTCATAAGACTTCATAATGTGTCCACTTATTTTTGGCCTGACTTGGCATCCTGTCACTATGGTAAACAAGCCCTTGAGTGGTACAAGAACAATAATGTGGTATTTGTACCAAGAGAGGCAATTCCTCCAAACTGCCCGGAGCTAAGGCCAATGGAGAGATATTGGGCTCTTGTTAAAAGAGAATTGAAGAGTACAAAAAAGGTGTCCAAAAGTGTGGTAGATTTTAAACGGAGATGGACTACATGTTCGAGCACAGTGACAGAAAGCACTATAAAAACGTTAATGGAAGGGTTTCCGAAAATGGTTCAAAATTTCATCACTAGTGATTAAAACTATAAAAATATTTTTTTTTTTTTGTAAATTGTAATAATAATTTGAATCAAATAAAAAAAATAAAGCTGTAAGTTTAGTGGTTTCTTTTTTATAAACATATATGTATGTTAAGAATTTTTCGATCTCACTCCTTATATATACTTTATAGGGTCGGAAAATTATATTATAGAAATTACAAACGGAATGACAAACTTATATATACCCTTCTCACGAATGTGAAGGGTATAACTAGAATTGAACTAGTAAGGCATTATAGGCGGGAGAGGCCAGCATAACACATAACACCACTTATAAGAATAAAATATATTAACTTGTCATAAAAAAGTCTTTAAGTGGAATTTTACGTTGCCTCCGATATATTTTTGCAATTTATTTTCTGAAGAGGTTTGGTGGGAATATAAACAAACCCTCATAAAATTTGGTAGATAGTTTTAAGTAAATTAATGCTATACGCACAATTGGGACGAACGACTTATTTTTCGGAACAAATTTTCGTCGTCAGATATAGAACACACTAAAGTATATGAAAATACTCACAATCAGTGAGTATGACGAAATTCGTCATAAGTAACGAACTGTGCAATAGGTTTATTTATATATCTTACGCAGACGAACGGCGAATTAATTGAGGAAAATTGTTTTTAAACCAATTCTGAAAACCCAAATTTTCAGAAATTTGGCGGTTGTGAGTACAGCTAATGACAATATTATATTCGAAAATTCGAAGTTATGTTTGAAAAATTTTTTATGGTCTTGAAATAATCTCTGCGTCATAAAAACTAAAAATAAAATTTTCGAAAATTCGAACTTATATTCGAAAAATTGTTCTGATGGCCCGTATTGTCTGAAATTTGGCAGTTTAGAGTACACTTGATGACACTACAATGCTATGTTGGAATATTTAAAATTAAGTTCGAAAATTCGAAGTAATGTTCGAAAAAATTTTGATTTTGTTAAAATACAATAAAATTTGGGGATATTCACAAAAATATAATTTTAGTTCTATTCGAGGTCAATTTCTTACATTTTCTAATTTCGAAATAATGTTCGAATAAATTTTAAAGCTGTTAAAATTATCTCAAAATCGTGAAGATTCACAAAAATTTAATTTTTTTGAAACTGCGTGCTTTTACTATGTCATGAAAATTAATTAGTATTTTTCGACAATACTTCGTGGGTTGTTTCGATATATCTACTGATATTTCCGATATTTAAGGACTAAGTTGGCTAATTTTAAATTGCAATTTTGATCTATCATTAATTGATTTTATAAGATGTCCTCAATATGTAAAGCTTTTATTTTTGGAACAAGTTTTACGTCCTTTTCTTTTCTCAAGGATTATTTATCACTAATAACTCTAATTTTCTTCCACTCAAAATACATATATTCTTACTTACCATAGCATTTTTGACCTTTTCCAAGCGATCTTCAATCGAAACATTTTTCTTGGGACGCAACAAGACATATATTTTCTTAACATTACAGGAACGTAAAAGCTTTTCAATTAAAGCTTTTCCAACCACTCCTGAAAGTAGTAAAATTATTTCAAATATAGTAATCCATATTTATAAAGGACATTGAAAGGTTTTTAAACCTGATGACACTTTTTTACACTTTTATATATTGCGGTAATTTATAGAGTCTTTTGAATATTATTTACTTGTCACTATTGCATATTATTTTATTTTTACTCTTAACCACCTACCCGATCCACCGGTAACAAAAATTTCGCTATTTTCAAAAAATTCCTTAATCATTTTAAAATTCAGCGTTGTCAACCCTTCTGTTCGAAAGTAAAAATTAACACTGAATAATCGTTTCGTTTTATTTAATTATATCAAGTTTTTATGAAATTTCGAATGATTTAAATATTCCAAAAATTTATAAAAAAAACAAAATGTCTTTACTTTTTTAACAACTGCATATCCGAAAGTTAAATTATGCAAATTAGAAACAAGCCTGTACATTAGCTTTGAAAATGAAAAAAACTTAATGAATCACTGGCAATGTCGAAACTGTTTGAATTATTTCTAATAAAATTAAAAAAAATTACATGGGTTCGGAAGTGTAGGGCATATATAACGAAATGTTTACAAAAGGTTTTTTAAAGTTACAAGCCGACAAAAAGTCAAATTCTTGTTATAAATGTTCTGTTTTTTATGTTGTATTAAAGATACGTTAGAACTAAGTTATAAATTTTATTTAAAAATTCGTTAACAAACCGTTTAACAAACTTATTTAAAAAAATCCCTGTGTAAGGAACCTAATCAAAGTATTTAAAATATTTCAAATTAATATACATTTCTTTAACAAATGTTAATTTATTTTAAGATTTTGCATTAGAACACAAATAAATAAAAATAAAATTTCAATAATTTTTATGTTATTATTTAGAATTGTTCATGTCTATTTCTATAAAAAAGAAAATAACAAATTATAACAACAGCAACAAATGAACCTTAAATCCTGTAAATATTTGTCAATTAGTAAATAATTGTCTGGTGTCTCAATTTTAATTTTATGTTTTTCATTTGTTATTTTTTTTTTTTGTATTTTGAACACTTGCATTTTATTTGAATAAATTCATTTATATTGAAACGATATTGTACTTACCTATACGAACACAATTAATAATCAAAACTATGTCAATTGGGCAACATTTGTTTATTTTTGAGTTTTTTTTTTTTTGCCATTCAAATTTTCAGTGTTTCGAGCTTTCTTTGTGGTACGGCCATGTTTTTGGTTTTTTTTTTCTTCTCTCGATCTTAATGAAATATTAAGGTATTTCCGTCATCAGTTCTTAGAAGATTAAAAATATAAAATTAACATAACTAAAAAAATAATAACATCCAAAATAAATATAGCATAGCAAAAATGTATTTTAATTAAAAAAACGCCCATCTACATAAATCATTTGTACGCACTCGTTTGAGACAGTCTGAAAACAAAATGTTTGTAAGTGAAATAATATTTTTACATTTTAGTAGACATTAGAAATTTAATTTTACAAAAAGTTTCTCACTTAAAAAAAAAAATACTGCAAACTAATTTATACACTTAAAGAAATAATATTTTCTTTTACTAAATATGAAAACCAACTGAATTAAAACTTACCGCAAGCTGAACTAGAACTTTACTCAAACCCATCTTGAAATAAATTTTAATTTAATCTAGAACTCAACTAGAACTATATGAAAACTAAAGTAGAACTTTAACTGAACAACAACTGAACTAGAACTGAACTAGAACTGAACTAGAACTGAACTAGAACTGAACTAGAACTTAACTAGAAATGAACTAGAACTGAACTAGAACTGAACTAGAACTGAACTAGAACTGAACTAGAACTGAACTATAACTGAACTATAACTGAACTAGAACTGAACTATAACTGAACTAGAACTAAACTAGAACTGAACTAGAACTAAACTAGAACTCCTAACAGAGTCTGAAAAAGAAGCTATTTATCTCGAAAAACACGATTTTTAGCAAATTCTCAATACCAAATAAAACAATATATTTCTTTTCTTATTTCATAAAACCATTTTTTCTTTCGGTGTAGTAAGCATATAAAAAACATAAAACTTAATTTTCTTTAGAAATTTTTTAAAATATATTAAGTAAATAATCGTTTGAATAAATGTTTTGTGCCAATTTCTTAAAAATGTAATTAACATTTTCCTATGGTTGATAAACCCATCAATTTTGTTAAGTGTAGGGAAAACATGACGTTTCGTAAATGTTTAACAAAATCTATGACAACGAATCTTTAAGGCTTGTTAAAAATAATACAATATTCTTTCTTATTTTAGTTGTTAAAAACTGCAACTACAAAATAATACAAATATGTATGTTTCTAATAAACAAAAACATATGCAAAATAATAAAACTAAAGACCTAATTTCACCCTGAGTTATTTGCTTAAATAAAATCTAAAAATGAATAATTACACAAATATTTTACACACACACACACAGATCTTCAAACAAAAAACTAACATGTCCGTCTGTTTTGTTTACATACTGTTGCAAGTGCAGATTTCACAACAGATCACGGTGATAGAGAGCAAGAAAAAGAAAACTAAAATAATGACAGCTGTCTAGAAATGTCAATTATCTTGTCTAAAATTTGTGTACTTTATTAAATACAATTTAATTTGTCATTAAAAACAATGTAAGATAATTTAATTTACTTTTTTTTTAATTATTAATTTTTTATTTCAAAATTCTAATCACACAACATAAATATTCAACTACAAAGTATAGTTAATATAATTAACATCACATTATGTTCTTAATTTACTCTCATTGTATTTGTTCGGTTATGAGTTTCCTTAAAGTACAATCACCAGCTCCTAGTTTCTCCAATAAACCCAATATTTCCTCTTTATAACGATCCCGACATTGCAATTGTTCTTCGGTATATTCCTCCTTTGACACTTTCGACATGCGCCATATAACATTAAGTTTGGCTTCGACTAACACATAATTTGTTGAGGGACAAAATCTGGGACAGACATCATTTATAAAGGTGATCATATCGCTAACACTGCTGACATTTATACGATTATTAATGGTGTTTAAGGCAAAATCTTGATAACGCGCCATTTTCGCATGAGGAAAGACTGCTTCGCAAGTGAGACAACGCCAATCAGGTTGCATGGTTTTCGTTTGCACTGGTATCACGATACCCTTACAGTTTTTTTCACGACAGAATAGCGCTGAGAGGTAGGTACCATTTTCCTGTTGCGGAAGATAAATAAATTATATTAACAATTTAAATACAAATGGAAAAAATTCTATAAAATAAATACTAAACTAGAACTGAACTAGAACTGAACTAGAACTGAACAAGAACTGAACTAGAACTGAACTAGAACTAGAACTAGAACTAGAACTAGAACTGAACTAGAACTGAACTGAACTGAACTAGAACTGAACAAGAACTAAAATAGAAATGTACTAGAACTGAAATAGAAATATACTAGAACTGAACTAGAACTGAACTAGAACTGAACTAGAACTGAACTAGAACTGAACTAGAACTGAACTAGAACTGAACTAGAACTGAACTAGAACTGAACTAGAACTGAACTAGAACTGAACTAAAACTGAACTAGAACTGAACTAGAACTGAACTAGAACTGAACTAGAACTGAACTAGAACTGAACTAGAACTGACCTAGAACAGAAAGTTCAAGTTATTTTGAAGAATTTTCTCAATATCTGATGGTTCATTGATGATTGGTCGCTAAAGCATAGTTACGTGCTAAAATTCTAACACTAGAAAAAAATTAATATCTTTAAAAGAAATAACAATAAAATACAAAAGGAAAAAATGCTGAAAATCCATAAATTGATTTTAAAGCCAAATATAAAAAAAATCAAAAGATATTATTTTTTAAGAGCAACATAAATCGACTTCCAAGAGGAAAACAAAAAATAAGTAAAATAAAACCAATTTAATTTTAAATAAATTTCAAAACATTTATGTTTTGCAAAAAGAAAATAATGTGAAAATAAGTGTAAATTTTTTAAGATTTTTTTTGTTTCCACTAAATAATTTAAAAATAAAAAGATTTTCAACATAAAAAATTAAACAGCCATATGACATGAGACAGAAAGTGTGTGTGAAAATTTAGAGTGGAATTTTAAGTTCTTTGAAATCGCTACAAAAAAAAATGTATTAAGTATGTTATGAATGAAGTTTGGTGGTTAAATAGTAAGTTTTTTCATTAAACAATTATAAAAACTATTAAATTGATTTAAATATTTTGAGCGTTAAACTATATTTGAGAATTAAGCTTTAGTTCTAAGATGACATTTTCGAACACCTATTTAAAGGGTAACGAAAATTCGTCTTAGAATCAATTAGATGTTTTGTTTAAAAATCTCAATTCATTTTCAAACACTCACATAACTAAATAAATGTATGTTAATTTATTTAAACAGCAATATAAACACACCATTAACGACAATAGAAGTAAAAATACGAAAAAAAATGAAATTAAAATAGTATTTTTTGTGTTGAAATAAAATAATTAATTTTGTTACGAAAAAAAGAAACATAACACAAAAAAATTTAATACAATTTCAATGTATTAATTATATTTTGTTTTTAGTTGTTGCTCTTTTTTTGTTGCTTTAGTGGACATTGACAAAGAATTTTTAATTTAAGGTACGTTGAACTTTTCAAATATATTATCTTTTATTTCAAAATTTTGTAGGTTCTATTGAAAATTTATTTTAAAAAGCCAACAAGTTGTTTGAAATTTAAAACGTAAAGTGACCGCAAATCGAGCAAAACAAAGTAAATAAACGAGTACAGTTTTATGTTGTTTTCAAAAAATAGAGTGATAATTTGTTAATAATTTACAAATTTTGGTAAGAGAACAATCGAGAAATATTATAGAGTTGTAATAGAATCCTTGTATTTTTATACCCATGATCTAAACGGAAGGAGAAGGGATTTTGTCATTTCTTCTGAAAAATACATCGAAATATTGAACTCAATATTTTATTACATTTTAATATGTTCTAACCATACCTACTAATATGTTATCATAATCAATGTTAACTCATAGAAGAATCTATATTGGATCGATAAAATTTTTGCAAAAATATTGATATAATCTTAAGGGGGCTAATGATTTTTTTTTATTCTAACACAATAGAACACCAAGTGTAATTTATCATTTAAGAATGATACTTTTTAAAAGAGATTTATAAAATTATCCGAATTTTCTTAAGGGCACTTCACACGATCATACTTTACGTACGTAAAATGAAAAAGTAAAATTAAATTCTAAAAGTCGTATGATTTATATTATTTGTGTTTATACGATTGGTATAAAACAATTGTTCAATTCACAATCGATGTTGTACCGTTGTATGTCAGCAGCTGCTGACATATAACTGGTATTTTCTATGCGAAAGTTCTATACAACTCTTACGACAATTTTTCATATGTTTTTCGAGTGTCGTAAGAAAATTCAGTGTTGTCAATTGTTTGTTTCAGCATATAAATAAAAAATTCAATCGGCAAAAATTTTGGCAGAAAAAACGATAAAGTGGTAACACAGAAATTACAAACAAACAGCTGTTTACCAAAACATAAATAAAATTTTATTAAAAACTGTTTATTTATTAGTTTAAATGTGGAATAATGAAAATAATAGAATTTTAAATAAAAATGAAATTAATTTGGTTTATTTTGCTCGTTTAATTATTTAATATTATTTGTTTTTTTTTTACTTTTGACATTGTTTGTTTTGATTGTTTTTTTTTTTTTTTTTTTTTTTGTGAACATAAACTTATGACTTGCTACAAAAATCTGTTCACAAACACTCTTACTACACTTTAGTAGATACAATATACTACTTGATTGTGAATTGAACAAATAACAAAGTAAGATTGTAACAGCTGTTTCCCTTTTTAGTATGTGTTTACATAAAAATACATCCCTGATTTAATGCGACCAAATTGCATTTTTTTTTAAATTTCAAAATAAATTAGATAGCTATACGACTATCAAATTTTTCATCTGTATTCCCTTTCAATGTGTGATGGTTTCATGAGGTCCTAGGGTAAAATGAGGTCCGAACATCCGTCTAGACATTTAGACCATTCGGGGTGTATGGTTGTATGGGATCTAGGCCGATGGACCAATCATAACTATTTTCAATAGATTTTCTCAGTGGTTTTAACAAAAGTGGTTTCAGTGGTTTTAACTAACATCAATAGATCTTGGAAATTGGAAGATGTAGCTTGCGCAAGGTTTATGGACAAAGTTTAAATGTACACACAGATGGTCATAGCTAAATCGACTATTTTAAGGTGAATATTACAAACACCCAGTACTGTGGTGTAGGGTATAACAACAAGTAAACTGAAAATGATATCGCGTTATTTCCAAAGTTAGGGGAAAAATTGCAGATGAAAGTTTGTGTATGATGCGAAATTAAAAAAAAATCTTATAATTTGTTTTGTAATAAAATATTTTTTTTAAACTCATTGTGATCAAGCGAATATAATTCTTATTTTTTTTTACAATAATTTTTTTATTGAAAACTGTGCTATTATTGAAAAAAATTATGATTTCAAAATTAGTTTTCGTTACTAATTTTATTTAAAATACTTAGCTTTCGTTTTATTTAGTAATATTTTAAGGAAATAATTTAACTATAAAAGATGTACTATCTCAGCCTTATGTGATTTTGTCAGAATATTAGTTTGTTCAGCAAACAAATGTATATTAAAGTTTACTTTCTCTCGAAGCTTAAACTAAAGCAGCTAGGTACACATGTTCCTTTCTCACGACACAAACAAGCGAAACGTTTTTTAAATCAGGCATCGGTAGAGAGTCAAAATGAGCTCTCTAATTGGTTTTGTTTGTTTCTTAGTTGTGTTTGCGCTTGCGTACGAGTAAAAGCTATAGAGATTAAAAATCGTATCCCTCTAAATAATCATGTTGATTGCTCCTTCGTTGTAGACGAATACATATGAGTAAAAATATTTTTTATCACTGGAATACTATCAATTCTATGGAAAGAAGTAAAATTAACGAACAGAAAAAATTCCTAAGGTTTCTCTATATTGATTTTTTTAACTTTTGCTATAAAAAAAAGTTGAACTATCGATAAAATCCTTTTTTAACTATAAATATTTAATGAGAAAAATTTAGTTTTCAAACTACAGAAAAATTTTTGCCAACATTCATATAAAATATGTATAAGAAGTAAGCACTTATTAAAAATTTAAAAATTTCACAAGCATGTTTTTCTCAACATTCACATTTCCCTTAAGAAACCTTACAAATTTATTATTTATGAATATTTAAGTTCTTGGTCATCTAATTCAATTAGACGACTTTCACTTTTGTGTTTTTAATATGTAAATTTTTGTTCACATTACAACACCCTACTTGCAATACTCACTGTATTATCGTTACACCTGACACAATCACATATAAAATTTTTGGTCATTCTTAAGAAAATACATCTTGTTAAATTACTCCATAAAATTTTCGTATATGTTGTCGTAATCTCTGCACCTTTGGGTATAAAACGAGCAGCTCTTACCAAAACCATGCAGGTTTTACCAAAATAATGACTAGCATTGGGCGTGCATTCATGATTCATGACGGCGGTTAGGGGGAAAAGACCCCTAAGTAGGGTTTCATGTTCTCCTACCCTACAGGGTGTTTCAAAGGCATTCGTGTTACACACGCCTACATTGCGAAAGAGACGATCCATAAAAAGTTTATCGGTAGTGGGAAATTTACGGAAACATTGAGCCGCTTTAATAATTTCTTGGCGATAACCCCGATCATTATTAGCCTGCATTGCATTAATTAAAGCGCGTTGATCCTCATTGAGAAAGAAGACACGTATGGCGGTTAGAAGGCGTAAGGACATGGAGTTTACGGGAGGATAAGAATCATCTTCTGTCTGCTCCTCCGTCTGCTGCTTTGGCTCTACTAGTTCGGGCGATTTTTCATGAACATCAGCTACCAGACCATTACCATTCGATCCGTTCGTGTTATTGTTATGCCTAGCAATTCCCTTGCCTTTGACTTTACCATTGCCAACGCCATTGGCCTTGCCATTGCTGGTAATGGTTGTATTGTTGTTTCTGTTGGCATTTATCTGCTTCATATCCATCGGTTGCCAACGTTGAAATAATTGACATTCATTGTGATGTTCTGGCGAATCGGCACATTTATCACACACTGGTAGTGTGCATTTGTTTTTGCATAAAAAATCCTTGACCCCCAATAATTTATGACAACAGACGCAAGTATTTAATATAGAACCTTTACGTGCTGTTGGCCCCACAACCAATGCTCTCTCGCGAAATATAGTTTCGCCCTGTTGTATATCGCGTGTGGCAAATACACCACGTCCTGCCACTTTTGAAGGGCCTATTGTCCAGTTAGGCTCAGGGTCACGTAAATCTGATAAATGCAGGTCAATAAGGCGAGCCAGCTCAGCTGGTGTCGCCATTGTTTACAAGTTGTATAAGTATGTATGTAAATCTCTATTTTAGAGAATGAACAACAGTGTGAGTGTGTGTTTGTATCTATGTTTAAGTGTGAGTAAGGATACAGTTTTTTTTTTTTAAACAAACACTCCGTTAAACAATACAACACCGTGCAACAATACACTATACAAGGATGACAACAAACACGTACATATTAAAAAAGGCTTCACAATGTTGCAACTTGAAACCGTTATGAAAAAATAAACACACAAACACTTGAAATTTAAAGGTTTATTAAATTCTGTTTATTTTTTGTTAATATTTTCTTCTTTTTTTAATATTTTTTATTTAGCCTTTTTCAGAAAAACCGCACCGTTCATTGCGAGTTGCAACAGATAACTAAAGCGGCCCAAAGTACTTGTTCAACAATTGTCTGGCCTCTGGTACAAAAACGCTTATATTTCACTATGAATTTTGTTTCTTTTCATTTTTTTTTTATTTTTACTTTTTTTCTCATAAATATGTGTGTTTTAGCTCAAGTGCAGAAAAATTACGCGTGAAAAACCGAAAGAAAATGCCCAAAAACCCAACGACATTAAAAAAAACAACCACAATATTTTTTTTTCTTCTCTAAGAACTATTACCGCACAACGTGTTTGCTTTACTTTATTTCTTGAAGAAAAAACAAAATATTGTAAGAACAAAATCTTAGAGAAAATTGCGCTAAAACTCACAGACACATACATACTTATTAAAAAAATTTAGAATAAAATATGATTTTCCAATGTTTAGAAAATTGGCAGCAGCAGTGGCAGCGAGTTGTGGCTATGAAGCACAAACATTGCTATTGCACAATGGGTTAAAAATTATCAAAAGGTCTATGTATTTACTAGTCTATAGACTAATATAAATACATATATAATAGTCTATTGTCTAGTCAGTGGTCTACTAAGTCATTAAGTTTAGTCTGTGAACAAATCTATTAAGTAGTCTATTAATTGATATTTACTAACCTGTGATCAAATATATGAACTTTTACTAGTTTATGCACAATTCTACTCTATGAACTAGACAATAGTATTGACTAGAATATTCTATTAACTAGTATGTGCCATGAACTCCTGACTAACTTATGGACTAGTACCTAACAAGTCCTTGAACTCTATAGTTGGTGGGCCAGCCTGCTGATTATTTGGTGGATTAAACAGTGAACTATACTGTGAATAAGTCTATAAACATGCTCACCAACTAGTTCATAAACAAGTCTATGGACATTAATTAAAAAAGTACTCAGTAAATCTCCCCCTAAAATGTTGCCAACTTAACCCATTGTGCATTCATACGTGCTTGTATCTCTTTGCACCCTTTATAATTGGTTCAAAATGCATGAATATGTAGACTGCCTAAAGATTGCTATAAAAATTCTGCTGCTGAGCTCTTTTTAGCCAAAGCTAACTTAGCCAATATGTTGTTATGTCTACTATATTTAGGTTCTTGTCTAGACTAATTTATTGAAGGTAACAGCAACAACTATATAAAGAAAATAAATTAGTAAAGAGCAAAACGTCACAGCGGAAAACTCATACATCATGATAGACAGGTCTGCATGTGTGCATGCCAATGAGAATATGGGTGGTTCCATAGAAAACTTGATAAAAAAAAAAACTAAATAAAAAATCATTCCTATAGCGAATCAGAAATGTGAGAAAAATTTAATACAGTAAGTTTTTTCTTTTAAAAATTCTTAATACTTTCATTCTAAAAAGACTTGATATTTGCAAATACCCTTACATCTGCTCACATCGCAATTATCCTAATAAGCGTATACATTATCGTTTATAAAATGCTTTCAACAACTTTTCATTGCCATTTATTGTTATTTCATTGCAATGAACTTGCTAATTAAATTTCTTCATTTATTATTTATTTTTTACTAAAATTTCAATTTGTTGATGTCAGTATATTTTAATAAATTTCATTTTCATTACATTGTTGCAAAATACAGTTGCATCTACATACTCGCTAACAAAATTATGCATTGATATTCAAATATTTAATTGCATACATCATTACATAGTTTTACACTTCAAATTGCTTTTAATTGCAAGGTATTTTGTTAAAAGAGATTGTTGTCAAATCTATATAAATTCTTAACAAGTTGAATTTAAGAATGAAAAACAATAAATACATATTTACACTTAGAAAAAAAAACGGCAAAAACTAACTAAGAAACCAACTAAGTAACTAACTAAGTAACTAACTAACTAATTTACTAACTAACTAACTAACTAACTAACTAACTAACTAACTTACTAATTAACTAACTAACTAACTAAATAACTAAATAACTAAATAACTAAATAACTAAATAACTAAATAACTAAATAACTAAATAACTAAATATCTAGATAACTAAATAACTAAATAACTAAATAAATAACTAAATAACTAAATAACCAAATAACTAAATAACCAAATAACTAAATAACTAAATAACTAAATAACTAAATAACTAAATAACTAAATAACTAAATAACTAAATAACTAAATAACTAAATAACTAAATAACTAAATAACTAAATAACTAAATAACTAAATAACTAAATAACTAAATAACTAAATAACTAAATAACTAAATAACTAAATAACTAAATAACTAAATAACTAAATAACTAAATAACTAAATAACTAAATAACTAAATAACTAAATAACTTAGTAACTTAATAAATAAATAAATAAATAACTAAATAATTGAAAAACTAATTTTCTAAAACAGGCTTTATAAAGGAGTCATAATCATGCGTGGACAGCTCTTCATAAAATTTGGAGAATTTATCTAAAAGATCGTTATGCTGAATATCACTGCGACACTAAAGTCACTAAACCAATTTTAAGCGTTTAAAAAATTGTTTAAATTATGGTTGTGGTCAAATAATGACCGATCATTACAAAAATCGCCAGTTTCATCCCTTATACAAAGCTTAGTTGTACCTATTTTTGGAGAGATAGTTGTGTACATGAAGTAATTATGACATAAAAAAACCTAAATCAGTTGGTCCGGTTGTATGAGGGAAAGATGAAAAAATTAACCGATTTTAACAATTTTCAATAAGATCTGTCCCTGTGCCAAAAAAATACGTTTGGTCCAAATTTTAATAAAATAAATTAAAAATTTCGGCAAGTTACTTGCGCACTTTTAGGCGTAAGATCGATATGGTAGTGTAGGGTATAAAAGTATACTTCAAACATTTAGCACACAAAGTAACCAAAATGCAAACAGTTAAGAAAATTTATTTCTATTTGATATTGATCTTGAAAATCCAATACCTTGTTGTGCTATCACTTTGTTCAATTTACAATAATAATGTCCAAATTTGTTTTATTTAAATATCATTAACTTTGTTTATGTTTAATTCATTCATAGATTATTATTGGCACTTAACCAAATTTTTTTTAAATATCTATCTCATGCTACAAATTTTATATATAGAAAGCTTTTTATATCAAAGCTTTTTCTCTTTTTTAACAAATATATGCTCTTAAATTGTTATTTTCTGCAATAAATTAGTTTTATATTTATATGTTGACATATTCATCAAATTAAAATAAAAAAATATCAAATTTTAAATATAAAAAATTTTTGCCACGCGCCCTTGCAGTCACGTTTACTTATAGATTTGATTATATATTTGAATGAAATTTATTTGTTTATTAAGATTATAATTGTTTAAATTTACTTTAATATATGTTTGTATGTGCATCTATTTATTTAAAATATGTACACCAGATATTTAAAGTTTGTCATAGCATTTGATACCCTTCGTTATACAAACGTACATATACAAACATATAGTTATAATTCCAAAATGAGAGAATGAACTAAAAACGATCAGTAATAAACACATTTAAACATAAAGTATCAACCGTTTCCGCCCTTGCCTTAATTACTCTGTATTTAAATTAGCATTTCAACAGAATTTCAAATTTATTTAATGTCTTATAGTGGCTAATGACAAAAAGGCCGATTATAACGATAGACAGACAGACAGACAGACAGACAGACAGACAGACAGACAGACAGATGCATTGACAAGCAACAACACCTTCTCGGCAAGTGGCATAAAATTTCATAAATTGTTTTCTATATTTTGTGCTTTGTGATTTTATTCTAAATACAAAAGTTATTTTTAAAATATTTGAATTTTGTTTAATTTAATTTTTTGTTAATATGTGTGTCTGTGTTGGTTTTTTTTAATCATGCATATGGAAGTGAAGATGTGCATGTTAGCAGGATGTATGTACAAATTGAAAAAGATTTTTAATAATTTTATTTTTTAAGATTTAAAAAAATGTTACAGAATTCATAATAATAATGAATAGTGTAAAAATGAAAAATTACAGAGCATTTTCTTTTCGAAATTTTATGGTATTCAATTAATTTTAATTACATTTTTAAGGCGTATGAATCGTGTCAGTGAAGGTGAATTTTTTAATTAATGTAATGTGAAATTTTTAAATATAAATTTAAATCGTGAATATCTAATTGCAAAATATAGTCAAGATCTTTGCAAAGATCTTTCTTATATAGAACCAAGTTCTTAGTAAATTAAAGTTTAACTAAACGTTTTACTTAGTAGAAAATTTACTTTTTTGTAAAGCAAAAACTTTTCTATGAAAAAGTTGGCATCTTGTCAAAGATCGTTTTCATATTCGAGTTCTGATCTTGAAAAATTTTCCATTAAAATATCTATAGCGAAGCTGTAATCCTGAGAAAGAGTTTTTAAATAGAAACCTAGTGATCCTAAAACTTTTCTATTGAAAAGTAGTGATTCAGATAAAGAACTTTTGAATGTTTGTGATCTTGGCAAATAACTTTTCTGTAGTAAAGTTGTGACCTTGATCTTTTAAAAGAATTCATCTATAACACTTTTATTAAAAAATTTGGAAACTTGACTAATAATTTTCTATGGAAGAGAAGTGATCTTGACAAAAAACGTTTGTAAAAAAAAGTTGTGATCTTCAAAAAAAAAAAAAACTTTTCTGTAAAAAAGTTATGATCAAGAAAATAAACATCTGTATAGAAATTTTATGGTCTAAACTAAGAACTTTTCTATACAAAAATTGTGAATTGTCAATGATTCTTTCTGTCATGATCATGCCAATTAAATTTATGATCTTGCCAATGAACTTTCCTATAGAATATGTGTGATTTTGTCAAAGAATTTTTTAACAAAAACTTGTGAATTCACCTATAGAAAAATGGTAAACTTAATAAAGAACTTTTCTTTTAAAAAAGTTTTGAACTTGAAAAATAATTTTCTATGGAAAAGAAGTGATCTTGACAAAACACGTTTGTATAGAAAAGTTGTGATTTAAAAAATGAACAATTCTGTAGAGTAGTTGTGATGAAGAAAAATAACTTCTACATAGAAATTTTATGGTCTAAACAAAAAGCTTTTCTATAGAAATGTTATGATCTTGTCAACATTTTTTTCTGTAGATCTTGTAGTGATCTTGCCAATTAATCTATAGAAAAGTTGTAAATTTAAAAAAGAGCTTTTCTTTATTCAAAACCAAGACTGGTGAGGTTTTTTTCAAAAATCACGAACTGATTCCTATTCCATTTTATTCCAAAAAAATACAATATTTCTAAATTTACTTTCTTAAAACTCACCGTTGGATCGCAACACCTCTCACAAGAGCAAATAAATTGTTTTGTCATGGCTAAGAAAACTCTTCTAGCCAATGTGCTCCACAATATCTTTGCATAAGCCATAACAATTTCCTCACCCTTAGCTATGGGTCGAGCAGCAGTTAACACAATAGTTTCACCATCTTCAAAATGATGATTTGCATTCGGTGTACACTTGTGATTAAGTAGACCGGCTAAAGGAAATAAAGCACGTACCAATACCTCATGACCACCGACACAACTGCGACCCTCAAATGCATTTGTATTATAAGCACAAATAGTACGATAGAAATAATCCAACATATCTGATTCTTTGGGAAAGTATTCAAAACAATTAGAGGCATTTAAAACCTCTTTCATATAATATTTATCGGCGTTAGCTTGCAGGGCATAGAGCAGTTTACGCTGTAATTCATCTAAACGGAAACAACGTATTATGGAAACTATACGCAAAGCATGACGATTGATTTTGGTGGTATCTTTAGGTTTCCATTTGCGAAATAGCAAACACTCCATGGCATGTCTATCGGAGGTTATGCATTTATCACATACCGGCGTTGTGCAACCATTTTTACACATTATTTCCTCATCACTGCCCTCGAGATGACAATAACACACACAGCAAGTATTTATAGTGGAGGACATATTGGCTGTAGGTCCCGCCAGTATAGCATGTTCGCGCAAAATGACTTCACCCACGGCTATATCCCTGGTGGCAAAAATGCCTCTGCCAGATATGGGAGAGTCCAAAACTTGCCATGCTGGATCTTTTTCTAACAATTCACCTAAATGCACATTTATCAATTCGGCCAATTCCTGCGTAGAAACACTTATAGTCATGGACATTTTGGCATTTATTGTTATTATGTATTTATTTATTTATTGGAATTTTATTTAAAATGCTTTGCGTAACAGTTATTTTTATATTTTTTTATTGTATTATTGTATTAAGCTTTTTTTTTCTTATTCTCTAGTATACACGATCTTTAACTTGAACACATTTTTTCCCGACTACCGATACCGTTTAAATTCTATTGCCAACTAAAGAAACTATCACGACACATTACAAAAAAGTTAAAATTTCCTAAGAAAATCAAAATCAGAAATGAAAATCTCTCGCTACAATACTCGGCTAATAAAATAGATTCAACTCAAATATTTTTTATCGGCCAAAATAAACAGAATAAGAAAACAATAACAAAATCAAAGCAAATAAAACTTAATTCATTAAATTGTGTGGAAAAATAAAATATTTGGAAATTGTGGGAGGTAGTAGTATTTGTTTAACATTTCGAGAATATAAATGCACTCAAAAATAGTTTTTGATTTTAGAAAAAGTTTAATGAACATTTTTTTCTTTAAACAAATTTTATTAACCCTTTAAGAAAGAGTTAAGAGAAAATCTGGAGTAAATTTTCGTTATTAGTAAAAGTTTAAAAAAAAACTTAGCTGAAAGAACCTTGGACTTTTCTGGCGAACAGTTTTATAGAATAGGTGATCATGTCACCGCATTTTCCTAAAAAAAGATAACACAGATTTTTTTGGTAGAATAGATCTTTTCTTTAGAAAAGTTTGTGATCATGTGAAAAGATATTTTCTATAGAAAAGTTTGTGATCTTTAGAAAAGATTATTTCTATAGAAAAGTTTGTGACCTTGAAAAAATATATTTTATAATGAAAAGTTTTTGATCTTGTGAACAGATCTTTCATATAGAAAAGTTTGTGATCTTGTGAACAGATCATTTCTATAGAAAAGTTTGTGATCTTATGAACAGATTTTTTCTATACAAAAGTTTGTTATCTTGTGAAAATATATTTTATAATGAAAAGTTTTTGGTCTTGTGTACAGGTCTTTTCTATAGAAAAGTTTGTTATCTTGTGAAAAGATCATTTCTATGGAAAAGTTTGTGACCTTGTGCAAATATATTTTATAATGAAAAATTTTTGATCTTGTGAACAGATCTTTTATATAGAAAAGTTTGTGATCTTGTGAACAGATCATTTCTATAGAAAAGTTTGTGATCTTATGAACAGATCTTTTCTATTCCAAAGTTTGTTATCTTGTGAAAATATATTTTATAATAAAAAGTTTTTGATCTTGTGAACAGATCTTTTATACAGAAAAGTTTCTGATTTTTTCTATAGAAAAGTTTGTGATCTTGTGAAAAGATCATTTCTATAGAAAAGTGCAAATATATTTTATAATGAAAAGTTTTAGTTCTTGTGAACATATTTTTTCTATAGAAAAGTTTGTGATCTTGTGAAATAATATTTTCTATATAAAAGTTTGTGATACTGTTAAAAGATCTTTTCTTAAGAAAAGTTTGCTATTTCGTGAACAGATCTATCTAGAAAAGTTTGTTATTTTGTAATCTTGTGAAAAATCTTTTCTAAAAGAGTTTGTTATCTAGTGAACCGATTTTTTATATACAAAGTTTGTGATATTGCGATCAGATCATTTCTATAGAAAAGTTTGTGATCTTGTGAACAGATGTTTTTTTTTTTTGAAAAGTTTATTATCTTGAAAAAGATCTCTTCTAAAAAAAAGTTTTGTAATCTTGTAAACAAATTTTTTCTATAGAAAAATTTGCTATATTCTATAGAACATTGAACATAACTTTTCTATTGTAAATATTACGATCTTATGCACAGAACTTTCCTATGGATCTTAGTCGCATAACTTTTCTAAAGAAACGTTTTTGGTCTCATTCACAGCAATTTTATTTAAAAAAGTAAGTATTGTTAAGTGATTAAACAATTGTTTAAAAGAAAAATTTTAAATAAAAAACAATTTGTAATTGTCTACCAAACAACAACATTCTACAATTTTTTTTTTAAACATTTGCCAGCAAGCTCACAACTGTACACATGACATTGTCATTTACTCGAACAATTAACAATTAATCAAAATGAAATGCGATGACAAATTGTTTTGAAACAAGTACGATCGTGATATTTTTAACAAAAACACCTAAAAGTATGCTGTTATAAAAATCATAGAAAGAAAAGTTATTTTCAAAAGTTTCGTGGGGTTGTTGAATGAGATAAAAATTATTTATGCTTAAGAGCTTTTGGGATTTTGCTAAAGTTTTCAGATCGTTTTGAGATCAATAATAAAAAGCTCTAAAATATGTTTTATATCAGACAGACAAATGATAAAATGTTAATTTAAAAATCTATTAGAAGATCTCCGCATAAAAAAAGTAATTTTGAGGAAATTGTTGCCCTAAAATTTAATATTTTAAATTTAAAAAACACAAACATAATAATTTTAAATTTAGATATTATAAATTTTTAAAATATTTTTTGCTGAAAATTTCTTATTTTCATGTGTTTTAGTAAACTTTGTAAACAAATTGTAGTCGTCGATTTTAATTAATATATTTACATAATTTTAATTAAATTAATTATAATTTTTCCTAATTTTATTATTTTGTTTTTAATTTTCCGCTTTTCATTTATAATTATTAAAAAAGAAAATTCCTGTGTTTTACCAAATTTAAAAAAAAAATATTTTGACAATGCGTTAAAATTATACTTCATGCGTTAAATAATGTTGGGAAAAACAAACAAAATAAATAAATTTCAACGAAAACTATTTTAAATATAAATGAATATAACACAAAACTATTTGTTGTAATTTATTATCAAACTTGTCATAAATTGAAAGTGAAAATTCTATATATTTTCATATCTAAATGCGATATTAATGTCGTCTTTCTTGACTTTATAACAAATAAAAACAAAATATTGTTTGGCACTTTAAAACATCTATTTTTCTAATTTTCTAGTTGTTAAGTTTGTCGGCTACTTAAATTTTGTAGTTTTCTTTTTTTTTGAATTTTGTAAAATTTTTAAAAGATTTTAACCAGAGCATGTAATAAATAATATTTTTAATTAGACATAAAGATTTGCTTCCATTCAAAAATTTTGCTTAAATTTTAAGAGCAAATTTTTTTAATTTTAAAATTTTATTTTTTGTTGTTTTAGTTTACTTTTTATTTTTTTAGAATTTTTCTTTTTATATTTATTGTTATAGCATTTTTGTTTAAATAATTTTAAATGGTTTTGTAAGTGAACTGATGTAAAACAGATCGTTTTTTTCGTGTTATTCTTGATCAAACGCAATTTTAACAAGTTTTCTTGATTTGTTTAAATTGGCAGCAGAAAAGTGTTTGTAACGTGTTTGATAATGAACTTGTATTTTCTTTGTTAAGTAAATAACTAATTTAAATGCAACAGGAAACTATTTAATTGAAACTTATTTTAATTTAAATTCTATTTAAATTATTTTAATTTAGCCTACAGACTCATAAACTAGTCAATAAACTATTCAACAGTCCATAAACTATTCAGCAGATTAGTGAACAACCTAGTTTTTTGACTAGGTCAATAGACAAGTCAATTTTGCAGTCTATATTTTATTTAAAAGTCTAGCCTATAGACTTATAAATAATCTGGACATTAGACTGGTCCATATACTAGCCAATAGTCATGTCTACTAGTCAAGAAATTAGTTGGAAGAGTAATCAACTCACAAGCATATACTGGTCCTATTGACTGATCAACAGAAAAGTCTATAGACGGATTAATAAACTAGACTATAGACTCTACATTACACTAGTCAATACTCTAGCCCATATACTATCCATTAATCTAGCCCTTAGAGTGGTCATATACTGATCAATAGACTGCCCATAGGCTGGTAGACAGACTATTAAATAGACTGATCAGTAGACTAGTCTATGGACTGATCAATAGTCAAGCCCATAGACTGATCAATATACTAGTCTAAAAACTGATCAATAAGCTAGTCTGACCAATAGGCAAGTCCATAGACTGATTACAAGTCTAGTCTATAGACTGATCAATAGACTAGTCTAGAGACTGATCAATAGGCTAGTATAGAGACTGATCAAAAGACTAGTATATAGACTGTTTAATAGGCTAGTTTACAGACTGGTCATAAGACTAGTCCATAGACTTGTCATAGAATGATCAAAAGTCTAGCTATGACTAGTCCATAGACTAGTCAATAAACCTGCCCACAGATTGATCAATAGACTAGTCCAAACACTAGTTTAACCGATCCTTTATAGATTAATCCATACTAGCAACCAGACTAGTCCAAAAACTACTCAACATGTTTGTCAATACACTAAATCGTAAATACCCCTACGCTTTTCAAATAATACAACATCAAACAAATAAACATAAATACTGTGCGCCTTAAAAAAGCCACTACAATTCTCTAAACAAATTATAGTATTTATAGCAAGTGGCAGTTTAACGATATTTCCTATTAATATTGACACATACAAAAATTCCTAATTGAAACAATTAAAAAATGATATTTAAATTGTAGTGATGGCAGCCTCTTAAAAACGAAAGCCAGAGAAAAAAAAAAATATAATTTGCTAATTTAAATTATTTTTTAAAAATTATTTATTATAGTTGGCACTTAAAGCATATAGACACATGTTTTAAAAGCAAACAATTTAAAAGGAAACACACAAATTTGTGTAAAATTTCAACAATGTTTAAAACAATTTGTTAAATTAAATATTTGTAAAATGTAATTTATTATAATACAAAATAAAACAAAAAAATATCATCTATTTATTTGCTAACAAAACATCAACAAAATTTAGAACATTTTTAAGAAATTTTTTTATTAAATACTTTTATAGAATATATTTCTTTTAATATAATTAATTTCATTTGGCCTTTTCCGTTTCCAGATACGTGCGCATAACACAATCACCCAATCCCAATTTATCCATTATGTCCAAAATATCCTGGCAATATTTGGCTTTTGTGCCCACTGATTCTTCGCCACAATCCTCTACACTCTTGCTGAGACGTGCTATGACCTGGAGCTTGGCATCGATGACTACATAATTACTGTCGGGTATAAAACTGGTGCATTTTTCGTTCAAATATTCGATGAGTGTTTTCAAAGAATGTGAATTGGTTTTGGCATTAATGGCGCCGGAAGCAAAATCTTGAGCCTTAACCATTTGAGCATGTGTGGATTTTTGTTTACATTCCAAGCAATTCCAATTTGGATGTGGCAAACCGGTGACCTCGGGTACGGCCAGACCAGTACAATTGGTATCGCGACAATAGACAGCAGAAATAAAAGCTCCTCTTTCCTGGAAATAGAAGAAAAAAAACAAATTTTCGATTAAATCGTAAATTTACTTAACACTCATATTACTTTACATTTAAAAATATCAATATAATCATGACTATAGCTAAACGTATGATAAATAATTAATTACATTAATTTAATAAAACTCATACGCTTCGTACAAAATTCAAATGGCTAAACATTAATTCTTAACTATTCGAGAAACTTGTTAAATTACATTTACACCTCCAGCAATTAATAGCAATTCACACATATATATAATTCCATAGTGTGAAGAATTCTTTAAATCTAAAAATACTTTTTTTTTATATTTTATTAAAAACATAAACATATTAAACAAAAATCTTCTAAAGCTTTAAAAGATTTTAATTTAAATGTTTGTTAATCCACCACAAAATATATAAATTTTGCTAAAAATTCTTTTAAAAAATTTATAATATTTAAAAGAAAACGATCTAGTCATTTAATTAAATTCCTTTTCATTTTTGTTATGTTATTTATAGAGATTGGAACAAAATATATAATATCTATATATTTTTGTATAAAAAAATACTTTTTTAGTTAATATATGTTTTGGTTTGTGTCATATTTTAACTTAATTTTTTGTATTTTATTGTTTAAACAGATATAATTCAATCATTATATTATTTAATTTCATTCACATTTCGAACAAAAATAACAAAATCATAAAATTGTTAAAATATCGTATATACATAAGAGAAAACACGTAAATTTTCTTAAATCGTCTACAAATAGAATCATATATAATTTTTACCAGATATGTAGTAGAGTGCTATCATTTGCTAAGTTTTGGGATTTATATTTTTTTAATTTTAAGTTTATAGTTCAGTTCTAGTTCAGTTCTAGTTCAGTTCTAGTTCAGTTCTAGTTCAGTTCTAGTTCAGTTCTAGTTCAGTTCTAGTTCAGTTCTAGTTCAGTTCTAGTTCAGTTCTAGTTCAGTTCTAGTTCAGTTCTAGTTCAGTTCTAGTTCAGTTCTAGTTCAGTTCTAGTTCAGTTCTAGTTCAGTTCTAGTTGTTGCACTGTAATAAAATCATAGAAATGAATCTATGAAAATAATCGCAAAATCTTTATGACAAAAAAAGTTTTCTACACGATTTTTATTAATTTTTCGCATCGACCTTTAAAAATCCATAAAACTTTTAGGCCTAAAATGTTTAACTATTAAATAAAAAGTGTGCCAGATTTGACCCCATTTGTTTATATTCCATGAATCATTTTCCAAAAATTTCCTACTAAATAAACATTTCACATTTTGTTTTTTATTGTTATTAATATTTTTTGCAAATTCCTTTCTATTTTAACATTTCTTTCAAATTTTTTATAATTAACAAAAAAGTATCACAAATACTTTTCATTTTAAGAAAATGGAAGAACATATAAATTTTAAAAGCATATTCAAGTTCAAGTATTCAATAGTTTTTATGGGAGATCTTGACATAAAACATTTTTAGCATTCATTTTGCCAAATTTATTTTGTTTATCAAACTGTTCTATATTTTTATTAAAAGAAAGACTGCCTCTGTCTTTTTTAAAATCGCAAAAAGATGTGCTAATAAAAATAAAGAAAGTGTGTTAATTGTTAAATTTTCTTAAGAATCGTAATTGTTTTCTTTTTATTATTATTTTAAGCAATTAATGTTTAGATTTAATGTTTTTTATTTATATTTTCTTATTGATGGTATAATTTCTGTTTGATTTATTTAAATAAAATCGTTTGGCTCATTTGTTTCAACTTTATGCTTAAACAATTTATGTTTTTGTTGTATGTTTTTCTTTATTTGATTCGAATGTTTAATTTTTTTTAATATTCGGAAATCCGTATTATATTTTTTGAAAAAAAAAATGTTTTGTTTATTTTGAAAAACAAAGAACACACTGAAAATATAAATAAATGTCGGCATGTTATAAAAACTTTTGGTATTTTTTTAGTGGGTGAAGAAGATTTTATTTGATTTTAATTAAAAAATAATAATAAACTTTGTTGAAAAACACAACAGGGTGCCTTGCCAGGAGATGTTTGTATGTCATAAAATTTACAAAACATGTGTTGATTATATCTGCTTTGATCTTTTTTGTTTCTTTAAACCTTATGTTGTAGTTCATTTAAAATAGTGAAGTCTTATGATAAAGGATATAACATTAAATCAAAGGGTATGCGTATTTTAAAACTAAATCATTATTAGTCGATATTTCATGCTTATAACAGAACATCTTAATTAATATTTCTCATATTTATTCCCACTGTGCATAACTAAAGTCTTACTGTCTGCCCACACAAAGCAATTATTCATTTAATCTAAAGTTCTAAATTTACTTAGTTTCTACTCATATGATTTATTATTGCATAGTTTTTTAATGATCCCATTTATCAACGCAAACATTTGAACTGATCCGTTAAACATATCTAAGTAACATTTATTAGATATCACGTGAAAATTGTTTGGTGTTTATATTTAAATTTAAGTTTAAGAACAAAACGAGTGATTAGCTAGAACTGAACTAGAACTGAACAAGAACTAAACTAGAACTGAACTAGAACTGAACTAGAACTGAACTAGAACTGAACTAGAACTGAACTAGAACTGAACTAGAACTGAACTAGAACTGAACTAGAACTGAACTAGAACTGAACTAGAACTGAACTAGAACTGAACTAGAACTGAACTAGAACTGAACTAGAACTGAACTAGAACTGAACTAGAACTGAACTAGAACTGAACTAGAACTGAACTAGAACTGAACTAGAACTGAACTAGAACTGAACTAGAGCTGAACTAGAACTGAACTAGAACTGAACTAGAACTGAACTAGAACTGAACTAGAACTGAACTAGAACTGAACTAGAACTGAACTAGAACTGAACTAGAACTGAACTAGAACTGAACTAGAACTGAACTAGAACTGAACTGAACTAGAACTGAACTAGAACTGAACTAGAACTGAACTGAACTAGAACTGAACTAAAACTGAACTAGAACTGAACTAGAACTGAACTAGAACTGAACTAGAACTGAACTAGAACTGAACTAGAAACTGAACTAGAACTGAACTAGAACTGAACTAGAACTGAACTAGAACTGAACTAGAACTGAACTAGAACTGAACTAGAACTGAACTAGAACTGAACTAGAACTGAACTAGAACTGAACTAGAACTGAACTAGAACTGAACTAGAACTGAACTAGAACTGAACTAGAACTGAACTAGAACTGAACTAGAGAACTGAACTGAACTAGAACTGAACTAGAACTGAACTAGAACTGAACTAGAAACTGAACTAGAACTGAACTAGAACTGAACTAGAACTGAACTAGAACTGAACTAGAACTGAACTAGAACTGAACTAGAACTGAACTAGAACTGAACTAAAACTGAACTAGAACTGAACTAGAACTGAACTAGAACTGAACTAGAACTGAACTAGAACTGAACTAGAACTGAACTAGAACTGAACTAGAACTGAACTAGAACTGAACTAGAACTGAACTAGAACTGAACTAGAACTGAACTAGAACTGAACTAGAACTGAACTAGAACTGAACTAGAACTGAACTAGAACTGAACTAGAACTGAACTAGAACTGAACTAGAACTGAACTAGAACTGAACTAGAACTGAACTAGAACTGAACTAGAACTGAACTAGAACTGAACTAGAACTGAACTAGAACTGAACTAGAACTGAACTAGAACTGAACTAGAACTGAACTAGAACTGAACTAGAACTGAACTAGAACTGAACTAGAACTGAACTAGAACTGAACTAGAACTGAACTAGAACTGAACTAGAACTGAACTAGAACTGAACTAGAACTGAACTAGAACTGAACTAGAACTGAACTAGAACTGAACTAGAACTGAACTAGAACTGAACTAGAACTGAACTAGAACTGAACTAGAACTGAACTAGAACTGAACTAGAACTGAACTAGAACTGAACTAGAACTGAACTAGAACTGAACTAGAACTGAACTAGAACTGAACTAGAACTGAACTAGAACTGAACTAGAACTGAACTAGAACTGAACTAGAACTGAACTAGAACTGAACTAGAACTGAACTAGAACTGAACTAGAACTGAACTAGAACTGAACTAGAACTGAAACTAGAACTGAACTAGAAACTGAACTAGAACTGAACTAGAACTGAACTAGAACTGAACTAGAACTGAACTAGAACTGAACTAGAACTGAACTAGAACTGAACTAGAACTGAACTAGAACTGAACTAGAACTGAACTAGAACTGAACTAGAACTGAACTAGAACTGAACTAGAACTGAACTAGAACTGAACTAGAACTGAACTAGAACTGAACTAGAACTGAACTAGAACTGAACTAGAACTGAACTAGAACTGAACTAGAACTGAACTAGAACTGAACTAGAACTGAACTAGAACTGAACTAGAACTGAACTAGAACTGAACTAGAACTGAACTAGAACTGAACTAGAACTGAACTAGAACTGAACTAGAACTGAACTAGAACTGAACTAGAACTGAACTAGAACTGAACTAGAACTGAACTAGAACTGAACTAGAACTGAACTAGAACTGAACTAGAACTGAACTAGAACTGAACTAGAACTGAACTAGAACTGAACTAGAACTGAACTAGAACTGAACTAGAACTGAACTAGAACTGAACTAGAACTGAACTAGAACTGAACTAGAACTGAACTAGAACTGAACTAGAACTGAACTAGAACTGAACTAGAACTGAACTAGAACTGAACTAGAACTGAACTAGAACTGAACTAGAACTGAACTAGAACTGAACTAGAACTGAACTAGAACTGAACTAGAACTGAACTAGAACTGAACTAGAACTGAACTAGAACTGAACTAGAACTGAACTAGAACTGAACTAGAACTGAACTAGAACTGAACTAGAACTGAACTAGAACTGAACTAGTACTGAACTAGAACTGAACTAGAACTGAACTAGAACTGAACTAGAACTGAACTAGAACTGAACTAGAACTGAACTAGAACTGAACTAGAACTGAACTAGAACTGAACTAGAACTGAACTAGAACTGAACTAGAACTGAACTAGAACTGAACTAGAACTGAACTAGAACTGAACTAGAACTGAACTAGAACTGAACTAGAAACTGAACTAGAACTGAACTAGAACTGAACTAGAACTGAACTAGAACTGAACTAGAACTGAACTAGAACTGAACTAGAACTGAACTAGAACTGAACTAGAACTGAACTAGAACTGAACTAGAACTGAACTAGAACTGAACTAGAACTGAACTAGAACTGAACTAGAACTGAACTAGAACTAGAACTGAACTAGAACTGAACTAGAACTGAACTAGAACTGAACTAGAACTGAACTAGAACTGAACTAGAACTGAACTAGAACTGAACTAGAACTGAACTAGAACTGAACTAGAACTGAACTAGAACTGAACTAGAACTGAACTAGAACTGAACTAGAACTGAACTAGAACTGAACTAGAACTGAACTAGAACTGAACTAGAACTGAACTAGAACTGAACTAGAACTGAACTAGAACTGAACTAGAACTAAACTAAAACTAAACTAGAACTGAACTAGAACTGAACTAAAACTGAACTAGAACTTAAACTGAGGATAACTGCGTTCCAATTATTTATATTTTTTTTTTTTTTTTTTTTCTTTAAGTTCGTTTAGTGTTCTCTATTTATTTTATATTAAAAATTTTATTTATTCACTTTACTAAATAGCTTTTAATACAACGTAATGTAGATTATAATTTTAAAAACGTGGACACATAAGAAAATTTGTTGTTTAATTGTAATTGCAGATTTAATTATTTGTATATTAAAATTGTAATAAAAATGTCAATAAAAATTTAATGAGGTTTTTAAACAAAAATTCGTACAATTGTTAGTGAAATATTTTTTGGCAAGAAATTACTCAAATAAAGAAATGTGCCAAGAAAATTTATTGATTCTAATATAGATGGGTCGTCAACTTGTATAGCCTTCGCCGCAATAAAAAAAACTATTCTAACCATGGGTCAAATAATATCAGTGTAATGACTATGCTCCATACACATTGTAGGAATTTTGTATTGAAAATGTGCTTAATAAAGCAAAAATAAACGATTCATATTTTTGTAAATAAAATATGTTATATATTTTATTAAAAAAAAATACTTACAGTGGGATCCGAGCATCTTGGACACTTGCAAGTAAATGTCTTCTTCATTTTCAAAAACAAATGACGGGCAATATTGCTGGTAAACAATTTCGTATAAGTTGTGGTAATTTCAGTTCCCGCTGGTATATCCACCGAAGCTTTTACAATCATATTGTTGGTTTTTTCATCAAAAGTATAATACGAGTTGGGTACACAATCATGATTCATCAAGGCGAACAGAGGAAACAAAGCACGATAGAAAAATTCCTGATTGTCATTGGTGCGATCAGAGGTCTCATCAAAACCATTAGTGCGCAAAACGGCTACAGTACGATTCATAATTTCTATTAACTTCTTATCGGTGGGGAATTTTTTAAAACCTTTAGCGGCATTACGCACCTCAGTGCGATGATTATTATCCAAATTAGCCTGAAGACAATAGATTAAATCCCTCTGTTCCTTGGTGCAATTTATAGCTCTGGCTACACACAGTAAACGTATTATAATCGAATTGGCCACATCTGGTTCACAGGGTTCCCAGGACTTGAACAGAGTACAGTCCTGTTTGTGTTGTTTCTTCTTACTGCACAACGAGCATATGGGTAGACCACAACCATTGCGGCACATGAACTTGGTGTCGGGTAACATTTTAAAACATACCGAACACGAATTCAAAGTATCCTCTTTACGTGCCGATGGACCAATTAACAAGGGTATATCACGAAATATAACATCACCACGTTTTAAGTTGCGACTGGCGAATACACCGCGACCGGCAATTTTTGAAACAGCTATTTCCCAGGCGGGATCTTTATCCTTTAAAGGTTCTAGATGAAGCTCCAACAGCTCAGTTGTACGTTTGGGACAAATCATTTTGTAGTTTAAATTTTTTTATGATAAAATTTTTGATGCGTTTGTAGATTTTATATATATTTTTTAGATTTTGTAATAATTGTTTTTATTTATTATTAATTGCTTATTAATTATTATTTCTGTTAGAAAAAAATCTTGATTAAATTGCATGTAACTTTAGAGGATTTTGAAAGTTTGAATCATGTAAAGTGACAATACTATGGAAACATTATATATATTTATATATTTTACATATTTTGATATAACTTTTTTAAGAAAAATTATAATAGAATTAAAAATATTTATATACAAAAGCTCTATCTGCATTTTCTTTCTTCTATCACATCAAGTTTCTGAAATATTCAAATTTTTTCATTAACCCTTGTTTCACCCACTTCACTCCAAAATTGTTGTCCAAATGTTATTTCTTTGTTGTCAACTTAATGAATATCCTATATTTGAACAAAAGTTGGTTTTTTGTTTTCAAAACTACTTTAAGTGTTTTATACTTTTCGAAAGTCTAGCTCCGATATTTCTAAATGGTGTACCAAATTTTAAAAAAATATTTCTAAGAAAATTGTATAAAGTTCAGACCCTGAAGATAACTGAGTCTTAACGATTATCTTTATCTATAAAGATATAAATAGAAATATTTTATAATACTCTACCTTATTAAAGTACCAAAAATTTCCCTTTAATAAATTTTCACCTTATAAGAATTTTGTGTTGTTGTTGCAACAGATTAGCTGTGACTGGATGATCTTCCCTAGGGAAAAACTTCCGGTTGATACAGCTGTTGCTGAGTTGACAACCTTTGGCCGATATAAAATCGGGTCGTACCGCAGCGGAGATCCAATTGTCGTGGAAACAAAAAATTATGTGTCGGTTTCCCATTATAGAAACATCAAAACGTTTGATTTTTTTATTTAAGGAATAAGGTTTACCTTAAAGATTCTTATGCAGTCAGATCCCTGCTGGTTAAATTCTATAGTACCATTTCAAAGACGAAAAAGTTCTTAACAATTCTTTATTAAAGAATCCCATTCAGTGTTTGCTAAACAATAGGTGCTATTTAAAGAAGGAAAAAAGAGTTTCAAAAGTCATTTTCTGAAGGGGAATTTTTACAGGGGGTAGGGTCAAATATAGACCGAACGACACAAAATTTAAATAGGGATTTTTGTTCATACCAAAATTTTTTATGTCGAATTGTATCGCTTTATTCACATTTCTGAACCTGTAATGTCAATTATGGACCGATCCTCACAAAAGTTCGTATAAAAATTTTGGCTCATAAGAAACTTATTTATGTCGAATTTCATCGCTGTACTCACATTTCTCATAAGAAATAAGTGTTAAAATAATTTCCTGGGAAGGACCTTATATAGGAGGTAGTTTCAACTATGGAACGATCCTCACTAAAGTTTGTATAGAAATTTTGGTTCATACAAAACTTGTTAATATTGAAGTTCATTTCTATACACGCATTTCTAAGATATTTTCTTAAATTTACTTTATATGGATGATAGGATCACTTAAAGACCGATCCTCATAACATTTGGTTTAGAAATTTACTTTATTTAAACTGTTCAACAACAATATACTCCCCATATTTTTCATACAAGTACAAAAAAGGTGTTAGATAATTTTGCGATATATTTCATTCCATGTTTTAAAGGACCAAAAAAGTACCAAGGTCATCAAATGTTATATAGGACCAAAAAAGTACCAAAACATCTTTGTTACACATTTTCACCCCTTTAAAGTACGAATTTTAAAATCAGACACCCATCTGTTCCTTTCAAAAGTAGATACAGATTATTTAAAATATTACTAATATTGTATTACTATAGTTACTAAGGAAACCCTGTTTTACCCATTTTCCCCCTTTTACACCTAAATATAAATATATATCCCAAAATTCCTTCTTAGTGGTTATGTTCAGTCGTTTAGATTGTGCGTAAAAATCTTAAATGACATTGTTCACTTCGACACAAAGTGTGACTCACACTAACTTTCAAACCAATTACAGTAAAGGATCTTTAACGATTTCCATTGTATTGTTACTTTCTTTAGAAAATTAAATTTTATATTTAAAATATTATTATAACAAATCATAAAACCCTGTCAAGTAGTTTTAGATATAATTTATTTAAATATTTTAATTTTTGTTGTAAAATGTTTTATATAATTATTTTTAAATAATTGTTAAATGAAAAACTTTATTTTTTAAACACTTCTATTACCACAAAATAATTTTGTTTTAAAATTTTTATATTAAAAGTTTTAAATATTATTATCCTTGATATTATTATTTTAACTTTCGTGTCACTTTTTTATTCATTTAAAAATTTCTTTAAAAATCTTTTTTATCAGTAATTTTTTTTAGTAATTTAGTATTTTAAGTTTTTATTTAGTTTTTGAATTATCCTTTGTTTTAAATTAATTAATTTTTATAATTTTAATTACTTTATTTTCAATATCAATTTATAATATTTTTAAAAATATTTATATATTTTATACTGTATTTAACTAAAAATTCACTTTTATTGTTTTTTTTTCGATTTCTTTATTCTTTTTTTTCTTCGAAATTTATTATTCCTTCTTATGCACTACGCGATCGCTGACTAACTGTCGCCTTTTTCCAGCTTACAAGACTTATATTTAAAAATTTCGAAAAGAAATTGTTTTTCTGCTGAAAATCATTTTATTTTGTGCAAAATTTGAAAAGAAAAATTTTGTGTTTAGCGAAAATTCTTTTCTTTTTTCTTTCACGATCTATAGAGATCGTGTTGTGTTGTGATAGTGTGTTGGTGCTCAATAAATGTATATACAACAAAATTCTTTTGATTTGTCTATTTTAACAACGGCGGCGATTTTGTTTTCACTGTGAGTAATAACAATTAACATTTTTTTCTTTTTCGATGTTTTAGACATTTTTTTTCTATTTGCTTTAAGATAAAATTTTTTAAAATGCACGTACAGTTGGAATTTCTAAACTTTTTGTTGATCGATCACTTTGATTTCTTAATTTTTGATGAGCTAGAATTAATATAAAAAAAACTTTAGCAAAATTCGAAATTTGGAGTAATAAATGTCCGATTTCTGGCTAAACTAGAGCCGCTAAAACTAACTGGAAGATCACTTTAAGTTTAATCGAAAGTTTGTACTTTTGAGTGAAATTAAACCAAAATCTTTGAAATTATTTAAACCAAAATCTTAAACCGAAATCTTTGAAAACTTTAAAACAATTTTCGATCTTTTTTTGAACACATCAATGTTTGAATTTTAAATATGTGATATTGAACTATTTCTTTAAAATTTCATTCGACAACGACGATCTCAAATTAGAATTTTATATAAAAACTTTAAATTCCTAAGAAAATGTTCTCAATTTCCTTTGGCAATGATCTGTTAATGGCTACAGGAAGTTAATAAATGTAAACAATAAATTTAAACTTAAAGCTAAAATTTAATATGAAAAAAAAATCGAAAGAAATATTACAATTACTCTTCATTAATAACAACACGAGCGGAGAGCCATGCTCTCAATATTTTAAAAACTAAAATAAAAACAATCTCTGACTTTTTTCAATCAAAAATAAATTTTAAAAATCTCAACTAAATTTTTTGTTTTGTTAAAATTTATCACCAAAATTTCCTTCCCACATCTTTTAGCACTAGGCGAGTAATTAACCCAGTGGGAGCGAAACTAAAAGCACACACTAGACAGGTGCTTGTATTTTAAAACAACAACAACAACAATAATATTAAACAAAATATAAATTTGTAAAACAACAACCACTTACAAATAAACAAGTACCCCAGGCACCCCCAAAGAGGATTTTTAAACAAAATCTAAAATGATCATTATGTACGAGAGGATCATAATTTGCTATAATAAGTATATACAGAGTATTTTAAAAAATTGTGTTACATATGAGAATCTAAAGATTTCTTTAACAATTTAAGATACATTTTGTGATCAGTAATTTAATTTCTATAACAGTAACAATAACATTTAGGTTAGTTCAGTAAGCATGTCAATCTTAACCCTCTAATAGCTTTTCAATTTCAGATTATATTTATTTAAATGTTAGTAAAAAAACTCAACTTGCCATATAAATCTTTTTTTAATTCTTTCAATAATATATGTTTTATATTTTAGACATATAATGTATGACACCTACATTAATTGGCAAAGTACCCATAAAAACTACAGCAAATTTAAAATTATGCAAAAAAAATTGAAATTTATTAAAACATTTGTTTAAATTTATGAAAACTTAGGCAAAAAAAGAAACAAATATTTATATTTGCACCTTAATACGTAAGACTTTTAAAATACGTTTCATTTATTTGCAAAACTATCAAGCAAAAATATGATTTAAATTTATAAAATTTTAAAAAATACTCAAAAATTATTACAAATTAAATTTTATTTATGATTAAATAAAACAAATAAAAAAATACTTCTTTTTTAAAAATATTTTGCTTTTACCAAAAATATTTGCTTTTAATATATGTAATTCGAAAACAAAATTCGAAATTTTCTTGATCGTTCATAAAAATAAATCAAACTGTTGGAGCATACAAATTTGCATATAAAATTCATTTAATTAATTACGAATGAAAATTCATTTTTAATTCTTAAAAAAAATTCTAAATTTTAAATGAAAATTTCCAATCTTCAATAGTTTTTTTTAAGATATATTTTGCGTCAACCAGATTTTTTTTGAATGTTCAATCATGCGTTAAGTTAAATTCAAAATGTGTTATACATTTTATAATATTTTACCAAGGAGATTATTGTGAATGTATTTGTTTATTTTATGTTTTTTTTTAGGTCCAAATATATATCTGAGGCTATTTTTTTAATTTCCCATAAAGTGTTGTAAAATTTGTAATTCAAAATGATATGTATAATTCTTATAATACATGGTGGCTCAAAGTGTGAGAATTTAGAACTTAAATGAGAATTTAGAAAGAAATGAGTTTTCACTTTATGTCTGATCAGATTTAAAGAGTTAGTTAGTTGGCTATTTAGTTAGTTGGTTATTTAGTTAGTTAGTTAGTTAGTTAGTTAGTTAGTTAGTTAGTTAGTTAGTTAGTTAGTTAGTTAGTTAGTTAGTTAGTTAGTTAGTTAGTTAGTTAGTTAGTTAGTTAGTTAGTTAGTTAGTTAGTTAGTTAGTAAATTAGTTAGTTAGTTTGTTAGAATTAGAATTTAGAATTTAAATGAGAATTTAGAAAGAAATGAGTTTTCACTTTATGTCTGATCAGATTTAAAGAGTTAGTTAGTTGGTTATTTAGTTAGTTATTTAGTTATTTAGTTATTTAGTTATTTAGTTAGTTAGTTAGTTAGTTAGTTAGTTAGTTAGTTAGTTAGTTAGTTAGTTAGTTAGTTAGTTAGTGAGTTTGTTTGTTACTTAGTTCGTTAGTTAGTTAGTTAGTTAGTTAGTTAGTTAGTTAGTTAGTTAGTTAATTAGTTAGTTAGTTAGTTAGTTAGTTTGTTTGTTACTTAGTTCGTTAGTAACACCCCAGTAAATAATTTCATGATTAACTTATTATCTCTTCTTTATCTCTTCTTTATGAAACTCGGCATATGTATACGACTTCCATGACTTAATACTTTGCAAATGGCGGCCAAATTCTGCTAAACTTTCTTATTCATTTTTAATATCATCAAAAATAAATCGTTTGTATTTAAGCATAAAAAGTGTAACACCCAAAAGGCTGTCGATCAAGATCTCCTCCTTTAAGCAATATCGCCATAATGCAAACATTTACTTCCACAGATTCCAATTACACATGATTTATGAAAAACAGACAATTAGTTAATTATTTATTTTTTTTTTTTAATTACAATTAAGATAATAAACACTTTTTCGGATGCGCAAAAAAAAAACAAGTTATAATTATTATACATTTGAATTTATTTATTGTAGGTTTATGTACATAAGATCAAAAGAATGTTTACATTACATTAGAAAAGAAAATTAAATTTCAGAAAAAAAGAATTATTAAATATTTAAATTTTTTAGGCAATTGACTTTAAAATCTGATTATTTTCGTTAAAAAAATAAAATAAATATTGCAAACAATTTAAACAAATTTCAGTTATTAATTATTAAATTAATAAGTTCATTTCATTTCTCAATAATTTGTTATTCCATTCATAATATTATTTATGTATTTTCCAAATAAATATCAAAATGAAAACAACAGCCAAATAAAAACAAACAATCAAATGTCAAAAAAAAATTGCAAAACAAATTGTTGTTGAGTGAGAAAACATGTTGTTGTGTTTGTGTATTCACTTACTCACTTATTATTTTGAGTGCACTTGTGTGTGAACAAACATACAATTTCCGTCAATTTAACGGTAAATGTGTAAAAATGATAAACAAGTTGATAATATGTATAAAAGCAAAAACAAAATATAATGTTTATTATTGTTAAAAAGTGTGATGTGTTTGTTGGCATCATTTTGTTTACGTTGTTGTTGGTCTTGTTGTTGCTATTGTCCTCATTATAATGAAATTTATATTGACATAAGTATGACATGTTTAAAAATTGCTTGACAATTGTCAGACATCTGTAAGTTGGATTGGCAGCACGACTAACTGTCACCATTTTTTTTTTTCTTAAGATAATTGGCGATTTCTCTTTTTGGTTGTTTTTTTAGGAATGCTAAAAATATTCCATTTTTTATTTATTGCGATCAAAAAAAAAAGAAAAACACATTTAAAAATAACCACCAATAATGCAATTTATATGTATGAATTTTTATTTTATTATTATGTATTATTTCAAAAAGAAAATTCACATTCCCTTAATTTGTGTTTATTTGATTGAAGGCATTTTAATTACTTTTCGTTTGATTAAATTCTTAAATTGTTTATAAACAAAATGCTGACTACTTTTTTTAAAAGAATTAAAGATCAAAGCTAGCAAGTCAATACTAATAATTTTCCATTATTTACATTTAATTAGTATTTGAAAAATTGTGTAAATTTTTATGCAATTTTCCCCTACAGTATTTTTAGTTAAAATGAAAATATTTAAGAAATTTCCATTGTTTTTTTCTTTTTGTATATTTTAAGTCGATGGCACATACTTCTTCTATTAATATGGAGATTTCTTTACGCTTAAAAAAAATAACATCTATATGATGATTAAGACAATAATCTTTAAAATTTACGATTTTTTTTATGAACTTTTCATTATTATTGCAAAAATAATCGTTTGTATCTCAAATAAACAAAAAATGAATATTTTCAATTAAAGAAAATGTTAAGACGAATTGAAAACTCACTACAAAATATAAATTTCTCTGCTAAAAAATGTGACTACTTTGCTCATGCGTGTAAAGAGTACGCCTCAAAGAACTAGGACGTGTACAAAAACAACGCAAATTGTATATGGAAAAACATAATAAATTCAACATTGTGATGTTCTTAGTAAGGTCCCCGTAATCAATCCATCAATGCATCTACTACTACTACTCCCTTGCAAAAATTATGGGAGTAAATGATCCGCATCATGGTCTTATGTATGTAATGCAGGTTATGGACCATGCTGGTTGGCAAAATTGCTTCATTGTACTTTTTTTGGTACAATTCGATCTTCAAAAGTACAAAGGTACATCAATGACCCATTTTGTAAAATTTTTAATTATGAAACAAGTAGGAAAGTATAGTTGGGCATGGCCGACCATATAATACCCAACACCATGAGTATATTTTTAAAGTTTTTACTTTTTATAAAATTTTTATTTTTTATAAAGAAAATTTTATGTTGATTATTCCCATAATTCCAAAATATTTAAACAATTTATTGATAAAAATACTAAAATTTCTAAATGAGGCTTTATGTAGGTCAAATATGGGCCGATCCTCGGTAAATTTGGGAGAAGGATATATTTTTAAATAACAGTTAGTTTTGTTGAGTTTCATTGCGATACAAATGGTTACAAGTCAATTTTAGACGTTTAAGACATTTTTGAAGGAGGGTTTGTATGGGGGCTAGGGTCAAATATGGGCCAATCCTTATGAAAATATGCAGTGTCATTTATACTTATATAAAACTTATTTGTACCAATTTTTAGAGAGATAATAGAATATTTGACGTAATTATGGCATAAAAAGTTCAAATCGGGAGTTAAGGTTGTATGGGGGCTAGGTGAAATAATGGACCGATTTCAATAGACTTCGTCCCTGTGCCAAAAAACATGCTTGGTCCAAATTTCATCAAATTATCTTGAAAATCGCGGCCTGCACCTTGCGCACAAGGTTTACATGGACAGCCAGCCAGCCGAACAGACGGACGGACGGACATGTCTTAATCGACTTTAAGGTGGGTATTGGACCAATATTTTTGTATGTTACAAACATCAGCACAAACGTATAATACCCTCCCCACTCTAGTGGTGTAGGGTATAAAAATTAAAAGACAAATTCTCAAATTCTTAGCTGTTAAAGTTAAAACGAAATAATCGACTGAAACAGAAGAATTATTTTATTTTCTTTAAATTTAATGACAAAAAACATCATGAAATGTGACAATTTAACATTAACAGACATACAGCTGTTTGTAATATTTTCATGATTTGTGGGTGCCATTGTTCGAATACTTTTTTGTATTCGATTGATATTTGTTTTAAGCAAAAAAGAAATATTGTTTTCGCACACAATTAAAATAATTATGCTGTATGTTTGAGTGTTTTGTTAAATTTCAAAATTTAAACCAAACCAATTAAAATGATGAAAAATGAATGAAGAATTTTCTTGTTTTATGTGACATGTATTTTAATTTTGATGAATGAAAATAAATTATACGTAATTAAAAAAAAAATATTTTTAGTGTTGCAACCATAATGACGTTGGAATTTTGTTTTTAATTTAGGCGAATTAAAATCTGAGGATTTTGGGAGAGTATTATGTTTTTCTATTTCTTTTTTTTACATTATTTGAAAATGTTTTTTAGTTAATTTTGATTAGAATTATTAATTTTAATTAATAAAAATTATTGAATAAATGTTTGTGTTTTTTGATAAAAAAAAAATAAATGCGCAAATATGTTTATAATAAAATAAATATAAACTTTCAACACATGTCACATAATTTTCTAAAACCATAACAAATCTGTTTAAATTTAGTAATCACATATTAAAATGTTCAATAACACTGTTTAACAAAGTTAACATTTTCTATTAATTTAAACAACATTCCGAATTTGGTATATAAAGAACTAAAATCTAGACTACAGCCTGGTTTATAGTCAGAAATTTTGACTAAACTACAGTCTAGACTATAGTAAAAAATAAAGTCAGTACGATAGTTTAGACCATGAACTAGGCTATAGTTTGGACTACAGCTTAAATTATAATTTGAGGTATATTTCAAATTTTAGTCTAATACAAAGTTTGTTGCATAAAGCGCTAGTTTCATACTACTCAATTAAACCAGGCTTAACTTGTTGTTAGATTAAACGCGGAACAAATATATGCGGACTTTAACCGATGATTGTGTTTTTCAGTAATGGATTTAAGTTCAGTTAACTTTGTTAGTATTGCCAACTTTTCACTCAAAAACATAAACAATGAACAGCTGTTTTTGCAACTATCACTTTTGTAAAATGTAAAATTTTGGAAAAAAATATGAATAACCATTTAAAACCATAATAATATCGATAAAAGAAATTTTAAATTTTAAATTTTATTGATCATTTGTGGACAAATCAAAAAAATATATATATATATATATATAAAATAAATTTGTACCAATAGCAGATTCAGTTTGTATATTGAAAGTGTATAATATAAAAAGGCTATTACAAAAATTGTGTTTTAATATATTTTTAATATTTTAATAAAATAAATCGTAAAAAATAAAAAGTATGTTTTAGATTCGAAAATCTTGACATTGAAAACAATTTTTAAATAATTTTTTTAAAAGACCATTTCCATTTAAAGCACCTTTTTTATTTAGCATTCTATTGATAATGCCATTAAAGCATGAAGGTTTTTCTTCGATCTTTTACATGTATATTCAAATCAACATATGTATGTATGTAAATACATATACATACATATTACAAATAAACATTTTCAAACCAATTTGTCATGTCCGTAAGTAAATTTTATTGACAAATGGAAAATTATTTTAATTTACCATGAGTATAAAGAAAATAGAAAAAATCGCAAGGAAATTTTTAAATAACCTTCAAAATATGTATTACTAATAATGAAAATATGTTGAATGAAGAACAATTTTGTTTCAAAACTTTCGTAAAAATTAATTTTGAATAATTTTACATTATAAATTTGTTTTGATTTAAAAAGAAAATACATTTTTGATGTAAAATTAAAAATTAAAAAGTGAAGAACGAAAAATTATCTAAGGTAAAATTTTATAACTGCACGAAGTAACTTTGTTCATAAAATGTGCCTATTCTGGAAGCTTTAAAATATTTGACATATATTATTTCTTTTTCGAGATTTTCGCTTTTATTATACAAAAAATTTCAAGTTGACATCTCGAAAAAGAGAACACAGATGTTAAGTCATTATTTCAAATAATTTATAATGGACTTTCAGATGGCATAGAACAGTTTACATATAAAGTTGTCTTGGCGCTGTTATAATTTTATTGATCATTTGTGGACAAATCAAAAAAATATATATATATATATATATAAAATAAATTTGTACCAATAGCAGATTCAGTTTGTATATTGAAAGTGTATAATATAAAAAGGCTATTACAAAAATTGTGTTTTAATATATTTTTAATATTTTAATAAAATAAATCGTAAAAAATAAAAAGTATGTTTTAGATTCGAAAATCTTGACATTGAAAACAATTTTTAAATAATTTTTTTAAAAGACCATTTCCATTTAAAGCACCTTTTTTATTTAGCATTCTATTGATAATGCCATTAAAGCATGAAGGTTTTTCTTCGATCTTTTACATGTATATTCAAATCAACATATGTATGTAAATACATATACATACATATTACAAATAAACATTTTCAAACCAATTTGTCATGTCCGTAAGTAAATTTTATTGACAAATGGAAAATTATTTTAATTTACCATGAGTATAAAGAAAATAGAAAAAATCGCAAGGAAATTTTTAAATAACCTTCAAAATATGTATTACTAATAATGAAAATATGTTGAATGAAGAACAATTTTGTTTCAAAACTTTCGTAAAAATTAATTTTGAATAATTTTACATTATAAATTTGTTTTGATTTAAAAAGAAAATACATTTTTGATGTAAAATTAAAAATTAAAAAGTGAAGAACGAAAAATTATCTAAGGTAAAATTTTATAACTGCACGAAGTAACTTTGTTCATAAAATGTGCCTATTCTGGAAGCTTTAAAATATTTGACATATATTATTTCTTTTTCGAGATTTTCGCTTTTATTATACAAAAAATTTCAAGTTGACATCTCGAAAAAGAGAACACAGATGTTAAGTCATTATTTCAAATAATTTATAATGGACTTTCAGATGGCATAGAACAGTTTACATATAAAGTTGTCTTGGCGCTGTTATAACGTTTAAAAAGTCCAAAAATGGCGTTTTCTTAAATTTTAGGACATCATACCTCAAACCCTAAATGTGATGTGATTTCAATTTTCTATAATATTGAACCTAGAAACATGAAATTAAGCATACAGATCCCTGAAAATGTAAGAACCTATTTAAGTGGACATTTTGAAAGTTTGTTTTTTTGCATATGATATTTTTTAATAGAAAAACCATAAGAAAGCCTTAAAAAATGCTGAAATTTAATGTTATGTTTCATTTATTTTTATTATTGCATTTTATATTAAATTAGTTTTAATTATTATGTGAATTATACATTAGGAATATATAAAAAGATGAAATAGTCATATAAATTGTATGACATACCCGGGTATGATGGGTATTGATAGACAAATCGGTTATTTTAAGAAACATAAACTATAAGTAACGTCTTGATATCAATCCCATGTGAATGTCTTATTGAGGCCCTAACAAAAACAGAGTTGTTCGTTATTTGTTGACATACAAACTGTCAAACTAGCAGCACACATCGCAGAGCTCAGCACGTGTTTTGTTTGTATTTCTAAAAAAAGTTAAAATTTTAATAAAGACCGTATATAATTAAAAAAATAACAAAAAAATGGGTAAATTTCGTTCGAAACTAAAGCGCCATAGCAAGGGGAAAACCTGGAGCAAAGGACATTCCTCTACCTCCAATCCGGAACAAATGAAGCATCGCAACAAAGCAAAGTCGAGATTTTTTCAACCCAATATAAGTTTAGGTAGATAATAACAGATATGAAAAAATAAAACAGAACAATAAGAATGTATTTTTTACAGCTCCTCCTGAAGCCGAACGAAATCCCAATACCCTTACCCTTGAGGCGGTAATGAAACATGAGCAAAGACAGGCATTTAATGCTGAAACCACAACGGTTAATGATGTTGCTGGTAGTTTAAAATCCTTCAGCCTGCATGATGACGATGAGTTAATGTCCGAATCACAAGGTGGCACCTTTAAAACTTTCAAAACTTTCGCTTCCAACTACAGCACCTGCAGTAATATGAGTTTCAAAAAACTTCTCGTTGGCTTTCGTGCCTCCTCGGACTTTCACAAAGAAATGTTGGCTATTCTTACAGCTTTAACAGAAATTATTAAAGAAAGAGGTGGCACTGAATCATCAACAGAGTACTTTATTTTGTTAATGGAACAAATTGAGGCCAGTACCGAGGATAGTGAAATCATTGCTGGTGTTTCACTTTTGTCTATGGGTATTAAGTCTGTACCTGCAGCAGTATTGCGAAAACGTTTTAGCGAAACAGCAGGAACTTTAATGTCGTGTCTACAAAGATTTATGGATTCCAATAATCAGTCGATAATTAAATATGTAAGGGGAAAAAGATGAAATTTTAGAGAAACTTAATTTATGTAGATAATATTTTAATTGCTTTAGGTTATTGGATGTTTATCGGTTTTATTAAGAGCTCAGGATTATATGACCTGGACTTACTCGTCAACATGGCAATATATGGATGCGTTATTATCCTTTACGATACACTCAAAACCCAAGGTTGGAGAAACACTTAAGATAAAAATTTTAAATTTACATAAAAATCATTATTTATAGATACGTAAAGCTGCTCAGCATGCTGTAGTTTCTATTATTCACGGCAGTTCCTTTATGTTGCCTCCAAAACCAGCTGATAACGAAGAGGAGAATGAAACTCCTGTAGACACCAGCAATCAACAACCACAAATAAAGTTTCATCCTGCCGGCAGTCGTGTTACCAAATTCTGTTTAAATCAATTCAAGCCCGAAGTTCTGGCCCAACAACAAACTACTGTACTGCACACATTAGCGTTGCTAAAAGAAACCATTAGTGGTTTTAAGACCGACGATATAAGGACTGTATGCGAACATTTGCTGTCCATTATGACCGCCGCGAATGTTTTGGTAAGAACAAATTGTTTACAAACCATGCATCAGCTTTTTGTATCACGGACCACAAACTTGAATGGCCTGCTATGCGCTAAACTGTTGACAGCTATCCATGAATATCGTCCAGATCGCACAGATTATCGTCAAACATTGGCCTGGTTAACAGTGCTCAAGGAGGGTCACATACATTTGAGTCAATTGGAATTGAATTTATGCATAAATGCTTTACCAAGTTTTGTGGAAATATGCTGCAGCGATTTATGGCTTTCGGATAGAACCGATATTATAGTAGGTGTCTCCAATGCCATTAAAGAATTGTTATATGAATGTGTTAAACCCGCCTGTGCCACACAAGAATTGGCTAATGTATATCGAGTACCCATAACAAAAATATTGTCTTCAGTGCACAAAGTTTTAAGTGCTCCCTTTGGAGAGGTTGCCAAATATGTGGTCTTAACATTCTCCATAATATTCGAAGTATGTGGTACTTACTACAGCAAAGAACTGTCGGCTTCGTTGTTGGAACTGGCAAAACGTTACGATACTCAATCTGCTTTGCGCATACAAATTGAACATGCCATTATTTCGGCTATTAAAGCCATGGGACCCGAAATTGTCTTGAAGTCCATACCTTTAACTAATGCTAAAGGTGAAGTTTTATTGGAGAAATCCTGGTTGTTGCCTTTACTTAGAGAAGGCGCTGCTGGAGCTAGTTTTAAATTCTTTAAAGAGGTGATCTTAGCCTTAGCTTTGGATTGCAATAAAAAATGGCATAAATTTGCCGATGAGAAGCAAGTATCCATGTCCCATACTTACGAACTGCTGTGCTGTCAGTTGTGGGGTTTATTCCCAGGTTTCTGTAGAGCTCCCAAAGATCCTGATAACTTTAAATTAATAGCACCAACTTTGGGTAATGCATTAGATAATAATCCTGAATTTAGGGCTCCCATCTTCGATGGTTTAATTGAATTGATACAAAATGAAGAACAAACTGTTATTCACGAAGCTTTGGGCAAATATGCTAAAAACTTTTTACCCAGATTGTTTAATATTTACACACAAAAACCCAATGGCACTTATGAACAAGATTTACGCAAGAAATCTTTGGAAGTTATTAAGGTAAGTTGGTCTAACTAAACATTTAATATGTTTGTGTAACTTTGCCTAATCGAGTTAAATTGTTATAGTTGTATTTAACAAAAACACCCAATGACATGTTAAAAGAACTCTTTGATACCGCTCACAAACAATTGGAAGGCACTGCTGTGGGCACCTTTGAATATGACTCCATTTTTGACATCACTGCGGCTTTAGTATTATTCCAGACTTGCGAAGTTATACGCAGCTTTTTCGAAACCTACATAGTGCCAGTTTTAATGAAGAGTGAAAAATCAAAATTAGTGACCAAAGATGAACAAAAATTGAAGAAGCAACAGCGCAAAACTTATGAGTAATTATTTTCAAATTAAAAATTTAAATAATGCTTGGTTTATGTATTGGTTTTACTTTTCAGATTATTGCGCGATATTTTAACTTCTGAGGCCGCTTCGTGCAAAAAGTTTACACGCACCAATTTGATAGCTTTGCAAAAGTTACTTTTAGAAGCCTTCTCCACCAGTTGTGCCGTTTGTCAAGCAGCACGTTTAAGGTAAAGTTCAATACACAACTACTTTTTTTGGAAGTTTCTTTAAAAATGTTCAAATTTTTCTTAAAAACAGATGTCTGAAAATTCTTATTGAGAATCGCAAAAACAATTCGATCACCGATAAGATTATTATCAAAACTTTGCCAGAGGCTGTTATAAATTACAAAGAATTTTCCACACGCAAAGAAAATATTTCCGAGGAATTATTAAAATTAATTTTGGACTTGTATCAGGAGGCTGAAAAATTAAATGATTTTGTAGACATTCTGACGGCTGGCTTTGCTGGCGATGAATCTTTGATTACCAATACAATTCTAGCCTTCCGTACAGTGGTACAGAGCCAGGGCAAGAACTTAACTGTTAGCACTTTGGAATTCATAATGGAGCAAATTGCGGTATTTTTAGTGCAAAAATCAAGATCACAAGCTGAAGCTTCGGTGGCATTTTTAATCACTTTCATTAAAGTAATGCCTGCACCTTTGGTGGCCAATCATTTGGAAACTATAGTAAGTTTAAATTTAAAATAATATAAATAATAATTGATTACATTACCTTTTTAATTGTTTTAGATGAAATCTCTTTCGGCCATGGTTAAGGATACCAAACGTTTCTGTCGCATACAAATTGGTTATTTATTAAAGAAACTTTGCAAACGTTTTACTGCCGAAGAATTGATAAGATTTGTTCCCGGTGATGATGAAGTTACTCATCGTAGACTTAAAAAGATACGCAAACAATTGAGACGCGAAAATCGCAAGAAACAATCGGAAGGTAATGCCAAGGACAGTGATGAAGAGGGCTCCGATGAAGAATTTGTGCCTGGCTTGGAAAAGAAAAGTGTTACGTAAGTTTTTCGTTGTGTTTATTTAAACTTTTAAATGTAAAGTTCATTTATTTTGTTTATACAGAATCGATGATATTTTGGCTGATTCTGACTCCGATTTACCGGAAGACATGGACGATGATGATGACCATAATGCAGCTGATAAATCTAAAAACAAAAAACAACGCAATACTTTCATACGTGAAGATCCAGAAGATATTGTTGATTTAGCTGATATTAAATCAATAGGAAATGTTTTAAGTATGTTGTTGTTGTTTTACATGCGATTTTCCATTTGTTTATAACAAAATCGTTGTTTTAGCTAACCGCCCCAACTTGGATGCTGCTAAATCGGGTGGTAAAACAAAATCTAGTGATCCCAATCGTGGCTTCAAAACCGCTGATGATGGTCGTCTTATTATTAGTGATAAAGCCTTGCGTGGCATGGATGATGATGAGGGCGATAGCAGTAGTGATGATGACGATGATGAGGGTGTTGAAATGAATGAGAAAAAGGCTGTTAAACGTGGCATGGAAGATGATTCCAGTGATGGTAAGTTTAGTATTTCCTTGATAACATTTTAAGTGAAACTTTCATAACATCTTTACAAAATATAACAAAAGCATATTTAAAATTTTAACTCCAATAAATGCGAACGAATAAGAAAGAATATGTTAATGTGAAAAAGGACCTATATTTTTCAAAAACTTACCATTGATTTTTTGCATAAAAACTTCTATTGAGTATAAAAATTAATTGCATTTTTACAGATGAAGATGTTGGTGCCATGGCTCCCAGCCGTAAACGTAAAGCAGCTGATGCATTAAGTATGCGTTCGGGTAAAACTTCAGCTTCACGTTATACCACCGGCGGCAAAGGTATTCATAGAAATGTTGGCGCTGCTTCAGATGCAATCTCTATGAAATCGGGTAAATCTGGCTATTCGACTAAATCGGGCAAATCAAATCATACAGGTGGAGAATATACCACTAAGAAAGCTAAGGGTGATATGAAAAAGAAGGGAAAATTAGATCCATATGCTTACATACCATTAAGTAGAAATACTTTAAATAAAAGGTAAGCTATTAAGTTCTTTTAAATAAAATAATTTATATATTTTAATATTTTGCTTATTTTAGAAAACGTGCTAAACATGCGGGAGCATTTAAGAATATAGTTAATGGTGCACGTAAAGGAGCTTTAAAGGGAGTTAAAAGTAAAATGGCTAAAGCCTATAAAAAGTAAATGAATGAAATAGATTTTTAGTTTTTGTTTTTCTCAATTTAAAAAAGAAGTTGTGTATATTTATTGCAAAGAAGTTTTTTATTATGAAAATTTAATTATAATTCAATACATAATAACTTTATGTAAAATATATAACTGTGAAATAAAAAGTTATCAAATCAAAAAAAAACTGAGTTAAAATTATTTAGCTAAATATTATTTTTGGTTTAAATTTGAATTAAAACATGAACACACAATATTAATATCAAGTAAACTATTATAGACAAATAAATTTTATTTAAAATTGCTTCTCAATATGAGTTCTAGACCATTCGCCTTCCGGATTTTCGCTGAGCATAGTTTCCTCAATAAAATGCATTTTATTATTGTTATCTACTAATATAACCGTATGCGTACGACTGCCATAACCAGTTTCGGGTATTAAAACATTTAAAGCGCTTAAATGTTCTCCGTAAATAGGAGCACGACGTTTAAGTTCGGCATCGGGCCAAAATTTCTTCTTACACTTAAGTAGATTCATTAATTTCTCTACGAGTTCATCTTGTTGGGGATTTACTTGCTGTTGAAAATCATCAAGAATTTGCTGAAAGGTATCACGACCATAACAAACCTTTTCGAAGGGCACTGAAGGTAAACTATTGCCAAAACCATAGCATGTATTTTCTTTATAGTGCACTAAACCGGCTGGTACATTGCTACAAAGTGTAACAGCAGCTGGTGTAGAGGGAGAACTGTAAAAAAGTAAAATCTATTAGTTGTCACTTTAACTGTTAAACCAAATTCAAATTAACCCCTGAATACTTGCCCAATTTCAATAGATACAAAGTTAAATGCACTGTATTTACTGCAATCATTCACCAGCTTTTGATTGTAGTTTGTGTTATCAAAGTCTTTGCTATAATTACGAACATAGTCACTAACGATCATGCCTCTTCCTAGTAAAGAGTTATTATTGTGTATGGGAATTGAGGTTGGATTATTCAAGTCAATTGATGTATTAATAGAAATCTTAGCAGTAGTATTTTTAGAAGGAGTATAACCATTTGAGGTTGTCGTTAACAAGGAAGTTTTATTGTTGCAATTGTGATTTTCGTGAAGGTGGTGTTGATGATAGTTTTCAATATGATTCATTACTTGGATTGTTGGTAATGGAAAAATGTACATTGGGTAATATTAGTTGTAAACGTAACCAGGTATAATGAATAAAAATTAAAGCTTGTTTAAATAAATTCAAAATCAAAATGAAACGAAATTTGTTAAATTTTTATGTAAAATTATAAAATTCGAGAAATTATTTACAATTTTAAAGAACAGTAAGAACTTAATTACATAGTTACATTACTTGTTCTAGAATGCATTATTTGGAGCTATATCTAGGAAGTGTGGAGATTCTTTAAAGTGTAAATAATTGATTACATATTCTCATATAAGTTTTTTGTTTCTTTTATTTTACATATTCTAAATTTTTGTTTAATTTTGATATATAATGATAAAACTCGGGAAATTTGAGATAAACTAAAGGAAATTTTCATTCTTATATAATAAAATTAAAGCAAAATTCGCTTACCTTCAGCATTTTTAGGTTTAGGCTCTCCCGTTAGATTTAATAATGCACCCACTTTAATAATGTCATCTTTTCCAGAAATTGCTAACCAAGTACCACCTTCACGACCAGGCTCCAAATCAATGCCACCATAAACATGTTCAGCATCTAACCATTTTCCGGCCTGCTTAGTGTCACGAGCATAAAATTCATCGCGATTAGATGCTAATATTAATTTATAGCACTCCTTATTAGGATTGGAATTAACATAGAAAAATATCACACACATTTTTTAAAGGGACAAGTCTAAAAATGAAAATAAATTTAAGTTTTATCATGTTTGTTTTAAACCATTTAAACTAACCTTTGTTGTTCGTTCTTTTGTTCCAAATAACAGCAGCTTATCTTTCAATCAGTCTTATCTTAATCACTATTATTACAAAAAAAAATAAAGAATGCAAATTTATAATCTGCGTTAAATTTGCTTTGTTTTTGTAAATTTATTTCAACAAATTTTATTACCTTTATTTAACAAAAAAACAAACATTCACGTACTTACCAATGTAATGTGTTTTGTTGTTATTATTTACTAAGTTTTAATGATCATTATTATTGTTTTTGCTGCTGGAGTCCAACAGCTGCTGGAAAAGTATTGCCAAGTTTTAACAATTTCAACTACACTTTTAAAAATAAACTAGCAACACTTTTTTAAATGTCATTTGCTTTTTGCCTTTTGTTCCTTTATATTGCAACTATGTCTTTAATTAGGTGTTTCACAGTTCTACAACAACAACATTTTACATGTATTTTGCTTTTGCATTTGGTTTACGTAAATGTCAAAAACCATATGAACGACGAATTTATTTTATGAAAGTTTTGTGTAAAATTTTTATATTTTATTAAAAAATCAAGATAAAAATATAAAAAATTGTGATAAAAATATATTCTGAATAGAATAATGTTAGTTTCAAACGAAAAATTCTATTGCGAAGATTAATTTGCAAAAATTGCCACCACCAAGATATATTAATTATAAGGCATTTTTTCACCGTTAAAGTTTCTTTACATTTTGTAAATGTAAAACTTTGTTTTCATTTTGTTAATGTCAAACTGGTTTCATTGTGGATATATAAAATTTGTGATTAAAGTGAAGTTACGTGATTAGGGTATATTTTTGTGTTTTTGAGCTTTAACAGTTTAAGCATCAAAAAAATATAAACAGATTCAAATTTATAAACATTTTTTGTTTAATAGAAATTCGCTTCGATTTATTTGTCAGCTGTTTTTGAAATTTTTCCCTGATAGCCAGTAGGCCTGCAAGTGCAGGCGCAATGTCAAACAACATATAAAAAATAGAACGAATTCGCTTGGTATTCTGAATTCGCCGATGACACTACCTTAAAAAATTAATATACCCTGACCACAACCTTGTATAAATACGCCTTGACAACACCACCTTGTATGAACTTGCCTTCAACACCACTTTATATGAATTCGCCTTGGTTTAGTTATTTCGCCAATTATTTGCTCCACCATCAGTTGTTTTTATAAAATCGGCATGTTAGGTTGGGGGCTAAATTTTGATATTCTTTGAGTTTTTACAAAAAAGCTAAAAACTATACAATTTATCATAAAAACAATGCAGTTACATAAAAAACACTAATATAAAAGAAAATAAGTTAATAAATATTAAGTGAAAGTTGTTTTGCAAATTAATTATCATAACCAAAATGATAATAATGATGTTGAACCATTAAAAGTATTACTATATAGATACGTATTTATAAAAAAGAAATGATAGATAAAAATGAAGAATAAAATCTAACAAATTAATATAGAAAAAAACGAAGAACAAAAACAAAACGCCATAAGTATAGAAAAAGCTCCAAGCTAAAAGAACTATCAACAAAAGTAGTTACAGAACCTCATAAAAATCGTGTTAACTTAAAAAAAGCAACAAAGAAAGTAAAAGAAGAATTATCATCAAAGCAACCCGGGTTTTAAAACGACTTATTTTAGCCACCGTAATTATTTAATTATTATGCCAAAAAATAACAAAGAAAGTTAGCGATTTTGAATCAACAACATCATCATTATTAAAAAAAAAGAAGCACTTTGGAGAAAATTAAAATAATAAAAAATAACCCAATTTCTTCAATATGGATTTTATACAAAATTTAACAAAAGGTCTGCAAGAATTTTTGTGTAAGTTTCCACTGATGTTTTTTTTTTTTGCAAAAATGCAAAAAATCAATTCGTAAGCGAAAATGTTTACATTTAATTGTTTTTTGATTTTTTTTAGCCACCTACATTGATTTGGATTATTCTTTGTGGGTTTATCGTTTATTGACCCCACTGATTGCAACATTCCTCTTGCCATTGGTTTTTGTGGCATTAATTTACATATCCTTTTTAATCCTGTTCATCTATAAGTTACACAGGTGGGTAATATTTAATTTTAAGGTGTTTAGCTTAATCTATTCAAAAAGTGTGCAATTGCTAGATGTTAAAAGTTCTTTATAATTAGCTTAATTAATGAACTGCAAGTTTAGAATTGAATTTAAAAAACAATTAAATGTTTTAAATTTATTAAACAAAAACACATTTTTGTTCTTTGAACAAACAAATGCTTCTGAATATTATAAAAATCATATGTTTTAGTATACACCTGTTTACTTAGAAATGTTCTTTAGGTCATTGCCGGTGTTTTTATTTGCTTATTTTATTGTTTTGACCAAAATGACATTTTATACTTTGTTAGGATTTTTTAAATTAATTTATTATTCTATTACTTTTAAAATGTTTTATGAATTAAATTAAATTGTAATTCAACAAGTTAAATAGTTCAAGGTTTAATTTAATGATTAGTGTTTTTTGCATTTAAATAAATTCAAAAAGAAAGATTAAACTAATATAAGATCAATTAGAAAATTCTACAACCATTTCTATAACCAAACGTGGTTTTCTAAAAACTTATCACTGTATCAATCGTGTTTTAGCTTAGTGTTTTATTAAAACCTAAACAAGTTATGATATTGTAAATTTTTCCTTATTTATCTTGCTAATGTTAAGTAAATATTTCAATATAAACAAACTATCGGCTAAAGTGTATATAAATATTTCAATGTAATTTTCATAGATTGTAAATTGGAATTTATATTTTATAATGAGTTGATAGGTAGTTATACAGATACACTAATCGAATAATAAAATACACTTATTTATAAACAGACAAAGTGCGAATATATAATTAGTAATTTGTTTTAACTGTTTTATATGTAGTTGTTTTTAAATTACTTATATGTTATAAATAGTTACAAACATACAATATAAGTAAGATCGATAGATGGATAGATAGATAGATAGATAGATAGATAGATAGATAGATAGATAGATAGATAGATAGATAGATAGATAGATAGATAGATAGATAGATAGATAGATAGATAGATAGATAGATAGATAGATAGATAGATAGATAGATAGATAGATAGATAGATAGATAGATAGATAGATAGATAGATAGATAGATAGATAGATAGATAGATAGATAGATAGATAGATAGATAGATATATAGATATATAGATATATAGATATATAGATATATAGATATATAGATATATAGATAGATAGATAGATAGATAGATAGATAGATAGATAGATAGATAGGAAGGAAGGAAGGACAACCGTACAAATTTCTAACTTTAATACTAATCTCTAACTGCATAATTTAATTGATTTAAAAAAATCATTTTAATATAACAATATACTTATCAAAATTAATATTATCAAAATATTTTTCTGTCTAGTGTGTTTTTATTGTATTCTTTAAAAACAATAAATCAATGACTAAAACTTGATACTAAATTCTTTAATAAAAACAATTGATATCTCGTAGCACTTGTGTTTATTTCGTTTTACTTAATGGGGGGTTTGTTCAAAGAAATTTGTGATAAGAATAATATTAATAATGAAATCATTATATTAACAAATATCGTACGATATAACAATTATAATAGCTAATAATAGAAAAAACCCCATTTTAATGACGTGCCTATAAAATTACACCATTTGCTAAAAAATAATAAATATATGTATCATTAACATATTGTATTATTAATATTAATTATTAATCAACTTCAGTTAAATAAATATCCCAAAAATATTTTTATACCCTACATCATTTTAGTGGGTGGTATATTGGGTTTGTGCTGATTTGTGTTACATACAATAATATTTGTCCTATAAAAGTTTAAAGTATCATCAGTTTAAAGAATCAGTTTCTGAGTCGATTTAGCTATGTCTGTAATCAAACTTCAGGTCGCAATTTCGAAGATAATTCAATAAAATTTGGTCCATTATTTCACCAAGTTTTATACTAGCCTTGATGACCCACAATTTTATTCAACAATAAATGGCTTATGTAAATCTAAGGCAAGGTACAATTCAGCTTAAATGTTTTACTATTAAAACTAAATCACACTTTATTGTCGGTCGGCCTCGCCTAACTGTAATTTCTTACTTGTTTTAAATTTAAATTTTTTAAGTTAAGCTATAGTTTTAGTTGTTAACAAATCCAGTGTATATTTATAAATTCTTTTTTAACACTTTCTATTTTTGTTTACAGAGAAGTGATTTTGCGTTCGGTACGCACAGATCGTGGTTTTTGGAAAGTTGGTCGAAAACTAGTGGCCGCTATATGGGATGCTCATGCTCGCATTTACCATGGCTATGAGGTGATTGGCATGGAAAATATACCACTAGAAGGTCCTGCTCTAATTGTTTACTATCATGGTGCCATACCAATAGACATGTATTACTTAAATTCTCGCATGCTTTTGCAAAGAGATCAATTGATCTACACTATAGGAGATCGTTTTCTCTTTAAACTACCTGGTTGGGGTACTATATCCGAAGCATTCCACATAAGTCCCGGCACAGTACAATCATGTGTTAATATTTTAAAAGATGGCAATCTTTTGGCTATTTCACCGGGTGGTGTTTACGAAGCACAATTTGGCGATAATTACTATGAATTATTGTGGCGTAATCGTGTGGGTTTTGCCAAGGTAGCTTTGGAAGCTAAAGCACCCATAATACCCTGTTTTACACAAAATCTACGTGAGGGCTTCCGACAAGTGGGAATATTTCGTAGATTTTTCCTTAAACTTTATAATGCGGTAAGAATTCCAGTTTATCCCATATATGGCGGTTTTCCGGTGAAATTTCGCACCTATTTGGGTAAACCTATCGAATATGATGGTTCTTTAACACCAGAAGAGTTGCAAGTTAAAGTAAGTTTTATAAAGTTATCTTATGTAAAACAAATACTAATTTTTCTTTTCATTTTAGGTTGCTCAGGCTTTAGAAGTTTTAATAAATAAACATCAACGGATACCAGGCAGTATATTTCATGCCTTATTAGATCGTTTTCCTCCTTTTCGAAATAAAAAAGATTAAATTTTTTTGTTTATTTATAAATTCGTTCAGACATCTCTTTAGCTATATTAAATCTCAGAACTGTGTTAATTTATGTTTTTTTACATTTATTTTTTTTTTTTCATAATTATACTCTTTTTTTTCTATATGCTGCTTTACTGTTGTAAGTAAAAAAACCCTAAAAAATATTTTTTTCTTTTTTATGCATTTTTTTTAATAATACTTTACAAATTTGACAAATATTTTCTGATATCAAATGAGATTTATTTACTTTATTCAGGAAAATAAGCCGAAACATATAGAAGAATTTGTTAAAGCATATTTTACTGTATTATGCGCTTGGAATTTTCTATTTATTTTAAATTATTTTTGTAATTGTACTTAAAATATGTGGTTGTAGTTCCAAACTCTGGGTTTATTTTTATTTACATTTAAGCTTTTAATCGAATTGTGTATTAAGACATACTTTTTACTATTCAATAGGAAAATGAAAACAAAAAGCTGTAAGAAATGTTATTGTTTTCCAAATTATGTAAAATTTTGCATAAAATATGAAAATTAATCTTTACATTTGATATGTAAGAACAAATAATTATTTCATCATTTTTAAAAATAAGAATTTAAAGTAAGTAATTATTAAGTTCGTAATAATTATAATAATACTATTTTAAATATTAAAAAAATGTCATATTGTATTTATATTTTTAAAACTAATAAAAACTTTATGTATTAAATTAAATCATTGCAAAATAATAATCAAATTTGTAGTACTTTATGTATATGGAAAAGCATAAATATATGTATAAAGCATTTATTTGAAAAGTTATTATTTGTTTTCTTCTCTCCTTGCTACCCGATGATCTAAAAACGCTAGTAAAACTAAAATAAGTCAGGGAAAATATTCACTCAAAATAGAATGATCAAAATATGAAGGATTTTAAGGATTAAATCTTGAAACAAACTACAATTGAGTTCTTCATTAACGACTTTCTAATACTTTCTTAAACAATTATTAACCTTATGTTAACAATTATTCCTAAAATTTTCATATCCAATCTAGAGTATTACTAATTATATAAAAATTAAAGAAATGAAGTATTTTTTTACGGGATTTTTGTTTTTTTTATTAATCAATTTAACTACAAAGAACATTATTATAGTTTACGATAGTTTCATTAAAATTAATTAAATAAATTGACTAAATTATGCTTGAAGTATTTTAGTAGTTCGGTTTATGAAGTTTCGTTTCATATTTAAAAACTCCAGTGTTTTTGTTTACATATTTTATTTCAACTTTAAACAAAACGTAATAATTGTTTTTGTATTGTTTATCGTCAATATATAAGTATTTACGTAATAAATTACAATTTCCTAATTTGTAACTTAATTTTTTATTATTATTTTTTAATATTGTTCAGACATGATAAGTACAACTAGAGAACTCCAGCCGGTAAATGGATAACAACCCTTGCCCTGACCACTGGTATCATCATATTGCTCCCATAAGTAGCCGGTGCGTTGGTATTCCTTGAATATGTTATTTATTAAGTTTTCTCTCAATTCGGCATAAATTTCACGGGCCAAAGCGGCATAAGGACCTTCTAACATACCGTAGTGGCGCAAAGCCTTTACAGCCAAATAATTAATATTAATCCAAATGGGACCTCTCCAATATGGAGGATCATGTTCGGTATTACGTTTTAAATACAAGGGAGAGGATTTTGAAAGAGAACGCAAACCATAAGGTGTCCAGAGTTTTTGTGGATCTCTTATGTCAGTCAGTAGTTTACCCAAATAGGGAGATTCATGATCAAGAATCTCCAAAAGGAAGGGGAAGATGTTGACATAGCCAAATGTGGTGTCAACAAATTTATAATCTGGTTGTTTCAAAGTCACTCTCACCATTTCCTGTGGCTGCTGGTGATGCTGATGACCACGTTGCATATTTTTCTGTGTCATTTGTGGTCTTTTAAGTACCACCGAATCGGTGTGCAGGCCCCAATCGGCATAAGTCTCTGTGTAGGGACTTAAGTGTTGTTCATTCAAAACTTCATTGTCCTTTAAATAGGCAGCAGTTTCATAGTACTTGTGATCTTCCTTGCGCAGTATTGTGGACAATTCATACATTACACTAGAGGCAAATGCCATCCAACATCTAATGTCAATATGTCGTTCCTTTTTTGTAGGATGTGAAGCTCTGGGGAAATCGTCTAGACCTGAGGTTAGTGTTTTTGGATTTAATTCACGTTCGGTTGTGGCGTCGCGTCCCCGCCATTGATATGTACCCGCCAAATCTCCTCTTTGTGTAGTATTGTACCATGAAAACCAGGCTTGCAGACGTGGATAAATGCGCTCTAAAGTGTCTAATCTACCTTTTAGAGATAATTCCTGTTTATGATGTTTTAATATTTTCTTTAGTGTTAGCAAAAATGTAGGAGGATTGGCATTGGAATTGTGCTGTATAACAAACTCTGCCGGTACTTTTTCTAAAGCTTCAACGCCCAGTATTTGTTCTCTAGGTATCCAACCCTCTATATTTAACAAATCAAACCAATGACTTATTATATCCAATTCAATGTCAATATCCCATGAGGATATTAGAAGGCCATGGAAACCTTCATCCCAAAGAAAGCCTCGAGGAAAGAAGGAACGTGATGGCACTGCTGTATATAAAGCAGATTTCCAATACGGTACTGGATTAGTAGTGTAAATAGATTGCACCTAAAATCGGGGGCGACAAATTATTTTTTTTAACGATTAATGTCATGGGTTAGAATTTCATAATTTTTGAAATGGTCAAAGAAATATAAAGAAAGCAAGAAATTAAAAATTAAGAAATATCGCATACAACAATTAAACAAAAGAATGCTAAATTTATTTAAAAAAAAATATCGTAAGTAGCGAAGGTTAAGATTTAGTCGCAATGACTTTCAGTTTTAAACGGCATAAAATGATTATTGATAACATAAAAGTATATGTACATATATGTACAACTGTTTTTTTTTAAACTATTAAACAATACATTATAAATGAACAATATTTTATCCTAATTATTATTGTATATAATTATTATTCACACTAACCTTACTGGATCCATAGAAATAACCGATGCCACCCAACATGTTGCTTAACGCATATTTGGCAAATTTGATTTCACCATTTGAGAAACCTTTAGACTTCAAATGGAATGTATCCTCGAAACGTTTATCGAATGCTGCTAAATGAGCTTGCAAAGAATCAGTATATTCGCGGCCCGTAGGAGGTTTAGGTATCAATTCACCAACTGAAAAACCTGAAGTCGATTGATATGTTATGTCCATGGTAAAATCTACTTCGGCGGTAATTTGTATGGCTATAAAATTTGGATCTAAAGCTAAATTTCCATTGTGTGATATCATTTCTCCCGGTAGACCTATATAGCGATGTCCCATCTTATCGGTAAATGCTCTAAAATATGTAAACACGGTTTCTTTAAGTTTACTCAAAGAAGGCGCCACGGTACTCAAGTAGGATTTGTGCAGAATGCGTCCTTTGACAGGATGAAATCTTAATTGAAATTCGCCCAAACCCAATGTTTCACCATAGACTCCTGGTTCGGGACTTTTTTCGTCCGAGACATATTTAATGTGGCCATTGGTACGCTCATCTAATGCCACATACCATATAAGTGATATTGATTTATCCCACGCTCTGCTGGTATTCTTCACCGATATTCTGGCAGTCCAATCTCCGCCAAATTGTTTGCCACTGGGATATTTGACAAACGACGTTTTTAGTTCAAAAGGCAAATCATGAATTTCCTGTACGCCAAATGTACGTCCATCATGATGAGTCCAGCCATATTTATCCAGATTATCTCCCATATCGCACCAATGTCGTATGCCCTTACCGCCATGGCCCAAATTTGAGGGTGTATACCACATTAGACCCATGACTAAAGAATGGGGATCTCGTGTTTTCATACCAAAATAGTTGAGAGGTCTATAAGAACCCCAATAACGCTCGGGATCATCTAAACCGGCACGGGCAACCATTTTTTGATTATCGTACGGTGTATTAACCCGCGTTTCCAAATAGCCCTGATAACCAAAATATACCGCTACTGCCATACAAATACACCCGGCCAAAGTTTTCCATTTGTTTAACACAAACTTCGATTTTTGTTCCTCGAATGTGGCCTTTTTAGGATGAGATGAATGTTTATTTTTCGGCTTATCCATGGCTGCATTCGATGAAGTTGTGCTAGTGGTAGTTGTACTAGCCCTACTGCCGGAACTGTTGTTAGATTTTGTCGACTCAGCATTTTCATTTATTTGTTTGAGGGTTTTTTGTTTTGCAGATTTTTCAGAAGAATTATTGCCTCCTTTATTTTCACGCTGACGTGCCATGTTTTTCTATTACAACAACAAGTTTACATTTAGATTTTTCCTCAAGTTCTAGATAGTTGTACTAAAAGCTAATTGATGTAGCCAGTTATAGGTATTTAAAGGAAAAATCTAGTGAAATTTATTGATATTTATTTAATTTTGTAATATACAAAACAGGTTTAAATTTTATTTTGTTATTTATGCATTATCGTATTTTCGCAAATTTTTCTAATTTTGCAAACACCAAAAAACGCTAAAAAATTTTTGTCAACTATGCTTCTTCTTGAAAAATGTCATCCACTTTGAACAGGTATTACCAACAGTAAACAAACACTCATATGTATTCAAGTTGGCAAAGCGTTATTATACGAGTGTAGATGCGAAATTTAAGTTTTTAAACATAATGGTAATTGAAGTGGAAAAATGTATTCACTAATATTGCAAAATATTAAGGTTTTAATAATTAACTCAAATATTGAATAGCCCATTCAGATCCGAGAAACTCCGCAAAAAGTTTCCTTGTGTAGACCTGCACTTAACTGTACACGAACTCTAATTTGCAAAAAATGTCAAGTTTTTGTTTATAAACAAAGATTAATAATACCAAGATATATTAATTATAAGGTAGAGTCGTCGGTGAATTCAGAAATACGGAGCGAATTTATTTTTTATATATGACGTTTGACAGTGTGCCTACACTTCAAATTTCCATACAAAATCTATTTTATAAACCGTTTATAAAATAAAAATTTTGTTTGTTAATAAGGGGGTAGGTGCGGTTTGAGATAAATATAATTTGAATAATTTAATTTTTTTACTAATCCTAGTATAGTAACAGCTTGTTTAAATATTTCCCTATTCTGCATTTTGATTACGTTTAAGCATTCAGTTACGCAACGATCGAAAAAAGGTATTTCAACAAAAAACTGAATCGTAAGAAAAAGAAGAAGCAATTCCATGTTGTTTCAATGCTTTACGAATGTGTGTATTATGCGTTACGATCGTACCTACGTTTTTATACCCTACACCACTATAGTGGGGAGGGTATTATACGTTTGTGCTGATGTTTGTAACATACAAAAATATTGGTCCAATACCCACCTTAAAGTATACCGATCGATTCAGAATCATTTTTTGAGTCGATTAAGACATGTCCGTCCGTCCGTCTGTCCGGCTGTCCATGTAAACCTTGTGCGCAAGGTACAGGCCGCAATTTTCAAGATAATTTGATGAAATTTGGACCAAGCATGTTTTTTGGCACAAGGACGAAGCCTATTGAAAATGGTTGAAATCGGTCCATTATTTCACCTAGCCCCCATACAACCGTACCTCCCGATTTGAACTTTTTATGCTATAATTACGTCAAATATTCTGCTATCTCTCTAAAAATTGGCACAAATAAGTTTTATATAAGTATAAATGATACTGCAGATTTTCGTAAGGATCGGCCTATATTTGACCCTAGCCCCCATACAAACCCCCCTTCAAAAAATGACTTAAACGTCTAAAATTGACTTGTAACCATTTGTATCGCAATGAAACTCAACAATACTAACTGTTATTTAGAAATATATCCTTTTCCCAAATTTACCGAGGATCGGCCCATATTTGACCTATATAAAGCCTTATTTAGAAATTTTAGTTTTTTATCAATAAATTGCTTAAATATTTTGGAATTATGGTAATATTCAACATAAAAGTTTCTTTACAAAAATAAAAATTTTATAAAAAGTAAAAATTTTAAAAATATACTCATGGTGTAGGGTATTATATGGTCGCCATGCCCGACTATACTTTCCTACTTGTTGTAAGTTGTTTTGTTTATGTGGCGGAGAGTCGGATCGAAATGCAGAATACCAAACGGAGAAAATTTCGATTCGAATTAAAATCTAGAATAGGGGCCATTATTTTTTTTAAGATTTCCATGAATATTGCATTTGTTAAAAATTATATAGAGTTAAAAAAAATATTCGATTGATTCTTAAAATTATTTATTCTGTAATTTATTTCCAATCCCACTTTATTCTACACTTCAATTTGAATTGAAATTTTCTACTTTTGGTAACTTTGGTCTTAAATAAATACAAATGCGTTATGTTTTTTAATAAGTTTTTATTTTCAATTCAATTAATCCAAGTTTTATGTATGTATATGTTTTTGTAAGTGTACCAATTTATTTTCTTTACTAAATTATCACTTAAAAATAAAATTTGTTTTTCCATTTTTTTCTATATAATTTTCTTTTGTTTTTATTATTATTTAATTACTATGAAGTTCTTTTTTTAGCTTGTTGATTTTTAGGCTTAATAAAAGAAAAATTTTAATATGATTTCAAGAGAACATTATATTATTACACTACAAATAGTTTTCGATTTTTTCATCAATAATATTTATAAGAATGAATTGGATGCGATAAGATGTGTTTAGAAAATATATGTTAAACTGAAGTGAAAACAAATGAAATGAAAAATAAAAAAATAATAATTTCATCTAAAAATAAAAAATAAAGTCTTACAATTTTTAAAAAATTTTGTGTAAGAGACAAAATTGTAATATGTATGTAAATTTTATTATTGAGGCAAAATGATGTTATAAATTATAGATTGCACATATATAAATTTAAATTAAAACGATAATTAAGATATACTCTTATAAAGTCAAGAGAAAGGGAAAAGAGTAATGCAAGAAATGAAAATAAAACAAAGTTAAAAGAAAAAATAATTTAAATTAAATTTAAAGAAATTATAAACAAGTTTGCATTTAGTGAAGGGATTAAAAAGAATTTCACATAATAATGTTTGTTGATTGGTTTCTTTTTTTAAATACAAAATTATTTTGTAACTTATATATTTAAACATGTTTGTTAAATTTATTATTATTATAATTATGTATTAGAACAAGATCTTAGTTTTATGTATGACATAATTTAAAATCTTGTATTTATATAAGTGGAGCATTTCATAAATATTTTTATTTATATTCTTAAATAGGAATATATATTTTTTTATAAATTAAACTAATTGCAAATGTGTTTTTTATGTGTTTATGCAATTTCAGCATATGTATGAATAAAATTAATAATTTGTTGTAATTTTATGTTTTGTTATAAAATCATTACAAAATTATGTTTTTTAGACTGTTTCTGTAACTTGTTGTGGACAGTTAAAAACAGTATAATTTTACTAAAATAATATAGTAAATTTTTTTGTTTGTTGTAGACTATAGTTAAAATTTTCAAAATTATTTTTTTTGTAAAATAATAATTAAAATATGATGTCAATTAATTAATATTGTTTTGAACATATTTATAATTTAAATACGTCTTCTTAATTGTTTGTTTCCAAATGTGTCCTGATGTTTTAGGTTTAGGTGTTGAACACTAAATTACTTTTTGCAGTTTTGTTTTTTTTTTTTTTTTTCACTTTAATTCTATGAATTATTTTATGATATTTTAGTATGTATTTTATATAAAAAAAAACAAAAACTTTTGTTTGTGTCCGTCTGTTGGATGATTGTTGGTGGTTGTGGTGAAAGTGAAAATAGGTTTTTTATACTACATATTTTAGTATTTTGTTGTTCTTCTCATGTAATTTTGGGTGGGTTTCTTTGTGGATGTTTGTTTGTTAATTTTTAGTACCTAATACTAATTTCATTTTTGTGTTGTGTTATTTAGAAAATGTAATTTTCATCTGCCATGTGTATAGCCCATAAAAATTTGGTTCTTTGAGTTTTATTGAAAATCTTTTCAATTGGTACATTATGTTTTTTACACCTGTAAATGAATAAACAAACAAACAAAATTAGAAAATCTAATTGAATATTTATAAAAATAAAACAACTAACCAGGCCACTGAAATACGTGGATCCAAATAATTCAACTTGGAGGTGCCCAGAGCAATGGTTTTATTTTCATCCCTATCAGTCTCTTGTAGTTCTAGTTTTTTCAATTGTTCCTTTAAACGCTCCAATTGTTTGGCCTTTTTATCGGCATTAATGCGCTCCTTAACAGAACCGCGCTGTCTTTTAAGGTCCTTTAAACAAAATACACATATATATTATTATATTACTGTTGAATTTTTAAATCCTTCATAGGCAACTTACATGATATTCAGCTTCACAATCTTCGATGGCCTCACGTTTTTGTCGTATTTTCTCTTTAAGATTTTCCATAGATTTCTCATGGCTTTTGGGCACTGAACGTTGATGGTTACACAGAATGGCTACCGCACGATTAGCTCTATTGTAAGCTAACAGCTTTTCGGGTATTGTCATATCGTCCTTAGTCAATTCCGCTAATTGATTTTGTAATGTAATTGAAGCGTTATAGGTACGGAACACTTTGGCAGTGAGACCTTTTAAATTAAACCAATAAAATATTGAATTAGTATTCTATAAATAAATTGTGTGTTTTTTAATTTTAATAATAGTAATTACCTTCCATCAGCTCTTTCAAATGTTCATTGAGAACCTGTGTGTTCAGACGATCGAATAAATCATCACCGATTTTTTTGTTTTCCATAAACAATTCCAAGTTTTTAAATACTCTCTTTTCAACTTCGACTTCGTTGTAATAACGTATAGAATCCTTACCAAGGAAATCAAATACCACAACATTTTCTTTACCATTCAACGATTTGTGAAGTTGTACGTGTTCGACACGCAACGAACAGCAACCAACCGTATCGGCTTGATCCTCATCCTTTTCGTTACCAGCTCTCAACGCCAATTTATCAATGAAATAGAGTGCAACAGCACGTTGTCGTACTCGCATTTCTTTGGATTTCCATTCATTGCGATATGTTTCACGAATTTTATCAATGGATTTGGCCAATTTACGAGCTGTTTCATATTTGATATGATCCTTTTCACCCTTTAGTTTGGACGAAGGATTCAACATGATGTATTTCACTTGACCTTGGACATTTTCAACCCATGAAGCCAACCAAGTGACAGTGTTATTGTGAATGACTTCCTTCCAACGATGGCCTGGTGGTGGTGCAGGTATTTTTGAGTCTTTGCCGCAATTGATGGAGACGTCTTCAGCACGTATACGTCTTTTAATCATACCCATTTTAGGATGTTCACCGCGACCTCTGAAAAGACCCGGAGGTTCTAATCTGAAATTACCAATTTTCTCCTTATGTCCATCAATAATACAGATGCCATATTCTTTGACCAGGGCTTCATTTTCCATTTTCTTGGCAAGTTTTTCTTCCTTGGTAGCATTCTTACGTTTTTCCGATTCGGCCAAGAAATATTGATGCATTTCTTCGAAATTGCACTTGTTGAAGTCTTTAATGATTTCCTTTTCTTCTTTAGTCATGGTCTTACGGAAATCCTTGAAGAAGTTGTCGTTGAAAATCTGCTTCGTACAGTACTCATGGTTCAACATCTTGGCATAGAATGTAGCACATTCTTCAGTTTCCTCCGACAAATGCATAGGTTTGCCATCATAGTAAAAGCGTACGTTCTTAGGTAGACGCTCGTAGGGAGGAGCAAAAACTGGTCCTTTGTGTTCCAAAGTATTCCATTTGACACCATCTTCACGCTTTTCTTCTTCCCACCTAAAAAATTGAGCCGCAGTTGCAAGTTTAATAGGTGTTTTTAGTTTACTTTTAGGCTCCGCCAATTTCTTTGCTTTTGCAACCAAAGAAACTTGAGCAGAGGATTTTTGTTTAGTTTTAAGTGTCACCAACTTCTTGTCTTTTGATATCAAAGAAACTTTTTTATTTTTTGTAGCATAATTGCGACACGTTAAGGAAAAAATCAACGCAGGTGCTGACAAAAGTTTTTGGTGCTCATTCAGAAAATTATTTTTTATTTGTAAAACTAGCGGATTTTTATTTTGTTTTGTTGCCAAAATGCTTTCACATGTACATCGTGATATTACTGAGGCAAATACAATTGCTTTTGCCATTTGAGAGAAAAAAATGCATTACGCAAAAGGCTGTACAAATATATACACACAAACAGACTAAACGAAGAAATGTACATAACCTCAATTTTAAGTGTCAAAATTATAGAAACAGCTGTTTTTAAGTGTTGCCAATAAAAGCAAAAGAAAAAATAAAATCTACCGACTTAATGCAGAGATGCTTTCAAGTTATTATTTTGATACTAGTCTTTTTTATGAATGAAACCAAAAATCGAAATTTTCGAGAAACAGCGAAATTATATACATACATATGAAAAGAACATATACATATGAACTTGACTTCTACAGCAGCAAAACAGTTTTTATATATAAAATCTTTTCAGTAAACTTCGTTGGATCAATTAAATTTCATTCAATCATATGAACGTGTTATTAAATTAAGTTTAGGATTTATTTTCACTTACCATCTCCAAACTTCCTCTTCTTCGTCGTTTTTCTTTTCCTTCTTAACGCGCTTTGTCGGTGATTCGGTTTCAGTTTTTACTGCACTATGTTCCTTCTTTACTTTCTTTTTGGGTTTTACATCAGCATAATCATCTTCTTCCTCTTCTTTGATACGTTTCTTTTTCTTATCCTTGGATTTTGATTTGGATTCTTTTTTAGGTTTTTTACGGGCCAATAATGGTACATCCTCATCGTCGTCTTCTTCTTCTTCAGCCTTTATTTTGCGTTTAGCTAGGGGTATGTCTTCTTCGTCATCTTCATCGTCCATTTGTTCTTCAGGCGTCTGGCGAGATTTTGTTTTACGCATGGCCAATGGCATATCTTCATCTTCGTCTTCTTCATCCTCTTCCTCGGGTTTATAGTCCTCCTCTGGTGATTCATCATCTTCAGACTTGATATTGACTTCCTGGATACTGCTTTCTTCCTTGGCTACAAATGGTGGTTCATCATCGCGAAACTGGGACATGGAATAATCACAAGAACTGGCTTGAGACACATTAAAACTTCTTTCGTCTTCTCTTTTGTTATTATCCTCGAAAGTTTGATTGAAACCATTGCTGTTGCTTGTTTCTAAAGGATCCTGTGTGAACTGTTCCTGTTTAATATCATGCGATAAAACATTGCCATTAAAACCATTTTCTTGCGAATGATTAGATGGCTGGGACAAAGGTTCGGGCTTGATAAATTCACCATCCTTGCGGTGAGACTTATCATGAGAAGATGATGATTTCGAAGAAGAACTGGAATGTTTATGTTTCGACGAGGACGACGAAGAAGATGATGAACGATGATGACGATCCTTATCACGATCTTTATCGCGAGAACTGGAAGAGCTTGACTTATGATGACGATCCTTATCTTTGTCTCTATCACTGCGATCTTTATCTCTGCTACTAGAACTACTAGAGCCTTCTTTGCGATCTCTATCTTTATCACGTCTTTCCTTGTCCTTTGAAGAACTCTTGTGGCTAGAAGATGACGATGAAGAAGATGATTTATGTTTGTCTTTGTCACTACGTTCTCTATCCTTGTCACGATGACTGCTAGAACTACTCGATGAAGAGCTTTTATGTTTATCATCACGATCCTTATCGCGATGTTTATCTTTGCTGCTTGACGACGAAGAAGAGCTATGCTTTTCTTTATCGCTAAGAATTGAAAAAATAGAATTTTTGTTATTAAGATTTTTATTTAAATTATAAATAAACATACCGACTGCTACTCTTATGACTGCTCGACGAAGAGCTTTTATGATCTCTATCCTTGTCACGATGTTTATCCTTGCTTGATGATTTATGAGATTTACTGCTGCTACTACTAATATGGCCATTACTATGACCATTGCTCATGCCATTCACTTGGGCCTCAGCAGTACCGCCATTATGGGCTGGTGGTGGCTATAATTAATTATTAAAATATAAAATATATTAAACGAAAGTATAGTGTGTGGTAAGTAAAAATAAATTTCTAACAGATAAAGTAAATAAATAGTTTTATTTAATTGTAAGACATTAACTATTAAAAAATATCATTTATAAAGCTTTATTAAATTATTTCAGCAAATCAAAAATATTAAGGAAATACATAATTATATATACGAATTTGTTAACTTCCAATCAGTAATTGGTTCAAACTTGATAAAAATATCATTGATCTAATCATCAGCTGTCTGATAGTTTACACTGGAAAATAGGTATGTATTAAATTCAAATCAATATTTCAGAATGCTCCTGTGAATATAACTAAAGCACATTTGAATGTAGATATGAAATTAAAAAATAATTATGGAAAAAACAACAAATTTTATTTTAGGTCCTTAATAGTCTGGCTACCATGTAGAGAAGAGTAAAACAAAATCCATAAAGGTTTATTAACCTTATGCTGATTATAAAAGATATATATGTACATATGTATAAGTAAATGAAAGAAAAATTATAAAATTGAAAATGAAAAATATATACACCCCTTTAAAAAGGCCTAATAAGACAAACGAGTTTTTCATATTTTTGCAAATTATACATACCACAGACAATATACCCACATGCTAGGTAGTTAGGTAGACGATAAGATGTAACAAAAAGAAAACCAACAATTTAAAATTATGTGGACGTTTGTTGCTCTCAACTGTATTAGACAGGATGCTATATTTGTGGAAAACAAGTATTTAAGTGAATAACATACATAAATTTATGTACAACCCTTAACAGATCTTTTTTTTAATATCAAATACAAAAATAAAACTACCCAGAGTCAGTGTTGAAACACAATAACGAATGAAAACTGCAGGAAGTGAAAAATCAGGTTACAATATTAAATATTTGAGGAAAAACTGTTGGTTGTTTTCAAAAATCATTACTTTACTAGTAATGTTGTTTTTATTATGAGTACATAATATGATAGATATACATGTACAACATTTGTAAGTATTATGAGTGAGATGAACAACTCTTACCCATAAAGACAGACATACACGTGGTAGTTTGGTTCGCCACGTTTATTTTCTACACGATCTTAGAAATTCATACATGTTTATGTTATGTATAGTGTGTACAATATTGTATTCAATACAAAAAATCATCTTACGAATAAATTTGTACACACATAAATAAATTTTTATAAGTATGAATGTATGTATTGTATATTATGTATTTGTCTCTAGAAACAACCTTTGTAAATAAAACTTTTTAGAAAACATATGTTTGTTTTATATCTTTAATTACAATAACAACAATAATCACGTGCTTTTTTTTTCTACATAGTATAATTAATTTTTTTAATATATAACTTTTGAATACTGAATATTAAGTGGGTCACACCAAAAAATATATCTTTAATGTTTATGTATTTAATATTAAACTTTTTGTATTGTTTAGTTTTTACTTTTATGGTGTTTTTTTTTTTTCTTTCAAACACCTTTCATTTTTGTTTTCAGCAATTAATTAAATGTTGATATTTAAAATACAAACTTTAATATTTACTGACAAGTTGTATGGTTTGTAATTGATTGATTTTCATTAAACATTTTCAGTTTATTTTAAGTATTTTTATAAATACTTATTTCAAGCTATTTAGCCAATATATTTAATTTTAAAATCTAAAATTTAATTATAATTTATTAAAGGTTGATAGGAGAATGTTTAGCACATTGTATACGAAAAAATGCACCTAGGACAATTTAGGGCCTAGGTTACCGTCGGGTATGTTATATTATTTATTTCCATATGTTTATAATTTGTTAAATTTCAAATGTATTTACATATGTGAATATAAGTATTAATACTTTATACAATAATAACAATAATTTCCTTGTTTTTATTAAACGTACTGAACATTTTATGTAGAAAACTAGTTAACTTTTTTAAGGAAAAGCTGGTATAAAAAACATCCCTGCTAATTCATGCCAACTTATCATAGGTTTACAAAAGGTATTTTGTATGAAAATGTCTCTTATTGATATGATTAAAGCATAATATATGTATATACATATTATGTATTATTAAAACTAATTAAAAGCGCAATAAGTGGTCAAGGTTTTCTAGAAATAAGTACATTGGTATGTAAATAGAAATAATTTTTCTTCGTAAATATGTACATATATCAATCAATTTGTCATCTAATTTATTATATAAATCCTTTTTATATTTCACTTTTGAAGTGTAGAAGATGATAGTTAAGTTAAAGTAACACTGACTCATTATTACACCCCATTTATATGTGATAAGATAAATAAATATTAGAAGGGAAAATGATAAATAAATCTATTTTCAAAAGAATTTAATACAATAATAGCCTATTCTATACACTACGACTAATGATTATTTGTATAATAAAATAATCTTCTTATTCTCGGCGTATCCATTAATGTACGTACACCTTGTTTTTATTTTATTCTTTGTAAATGTTACTTATTTATGTTTTTTTGTCTTTTTTAAAATAAATGCTCATGTGGATGATGAACGTACAATTTAAAGTGTATGAAAAAATACAAATACAACAACCTCAACTACAACAACGATGAAATGAAATCTAGTAATAAACACATTGAACACAATGGAACAGTTGAAAAAAAAAATGTCAGAAAATTTTATACTTCATTGTAAACAGAGTGGTTAACTTGAGTGTATAAAAAATCGTTAAAAAGATTTGAATGCACATGTGAAATCCCCTTGTATAGATTGACAAACATTTAATTCTAATGGACTGTTTAAAAAATATTCTTCATTATATCGATTACGAACAAAGACTACTCAGATACAATGTATATATACATATTAGATATCCTGGACTAAAACCCATGAAACAAATTTTCATAAACAGGTGCAATTTATATACATATCACTTATTAACTTTAATACTAAACTTATTAAACCTATGGCAAGTTTTTCTTGTTTGTTTAAATTTAAAGTTACAATGCATTTAAGATTTATTTGGCCAGTGTAAAACATAACGCCATCACCAATTAATAAAATTTTTCGAAATAAGCGTTTTATTGGTTCTCCACAATAATTATTTCATATGGTCAACCTGCGCTTTAAATAACTCGGTACCTTTTGTAAAAATGCAGAGAAATGAAGGACGGACAAATTCCATTTAAACGATAATGGCAACGAAGCATTACGGTCTTCCTCCACCCAGAGCTTAATTATGGATGGGTTCTATTTTTTTAAATTAAAATTTAGTTTATCTAAATTTTATGTTTTTAAGCACTTTGTTATTTTGTTTAATTGAACCTTAGTTAAAGTGTCAAAACTCAAACAGCAAAAACATTAATTAGATATACATAGTTCATAACTTTACTTGAAAGTTCCTTTTTTTACAAAAATAATATTTATATATTTTTGACTCAAAACTGTCGTTAAAACCATTACGATATTTCTTACAATCAATTGAAAGTTTCATACATCTCCTATAGTTTCTACCTATAATGTTTATTATCAAAATTTTAGAGGTGATTCAATAATTTGGTCAACTTCACTAACCTACACACATATTGCATTTAAAACTCAACTATTAATTACATCTGAATAGTTTAATTTTTATCAAAAATCCCTATTATCCCAGATTTTACTTATTACTTTATAAAAATAACACTATAAACGTAAAAACTAGTGTACAAAAAAAAACGCTACTAAACATTACTGGTTGTATTATGTATAGTGTGAGTTGTTGACTTGTCGCCATTTTTGTGAATTTTTTCAAAGTCTATATAACATTGAAAAAATTGTAAAATTATTACAAGTCCATAAAAATGAAAACACTTATAATAAATATAAAATGATTTTTTTTAATAGGAAAAATTAAATTTAGAAAATCTAAAAAATACTTACATTTTCTCCCGATACATCGACACTCATTTTCTTTAGCTTTTATTTAAGGAAAATTAAACAATTTCCCTTAAAAACCAAAATATATATGAGGGTGTATAAAATGTTCACAAGTTTAAGAAATTTAATTTTATACTTTTGCTGCCACAGAAGATGAAATATTCAGTATATTTTCCTTTTATTTTTTCCTTCTACTGATTTTTGCTGATGTGAATTAAAAAATACTCGCCACAACCAACCAACTAAAGACGAATGAAAGAAAAAATGAAAATTTTTACAAGTCGAAACAACGAGGTAGTGTAGTGACAAAGTGAAAAAATTATAAGTGTTGGTGGTGGTAGAAATAAATGAAAAATTTTCTAAGTGTCTATATTTAATAGAACTTAGAATATTTTTCGTATTTTTTTTACTACAACAAAACACAAGTAAAAATTATTCAAGTTTTTTCTTTTGATATTAAAAATAAAATTTTAAAGCACTTTATTTTTTTTCTTTCTTTGGAAATTTCACTTAGAAACTACTAATAAAACAAGAAATATAAAAATTTACACGTCCGTACTTTACAAATCACAAAATCAGACAAAAAGACAAAGTCGATGGAAGACAGCAACGCTGCTAAAGACCTTCGTATGACGAGTTGAATTATGAAAAACAACGAACGATTAAACGAGAAAAACGCAAGTCCTCAGCAATGCGTTGCTTGACGTTGATTTTCTTTGCGACGATTTAGTAGAACAAAAACAAAGTTCATGTATGCGTTCATATGCGTCAAAAACAACAAAGAATTTGTTCGACAAAGTTCCACGAACAGCAACGCATACTTGGGTGTTTGACTTTCTATATCTAGTATTTTATATTTGTTTTAAATTTTTTTCTTTCAATAAAATTTAATATTTTAGTTTATACTTTAACTTTATTGTTTATATTTTATCGTTTATACTTTTATGACTTATTTGTAATTAATATTTTGTTATTTTACACAGCTTTTTTTGATATAAATAAAATGCATCGCACGTATTGTTTGCACTTGAAAAGTAGATTTAGTATATTTTCGGCATTTCTCCAGAGACCTGTGCCGACAAATATGAATGACGGCGGCGGTTGACACTAAAAATGTCGACGTCAGCTTAAAATCTATAAATCGGCTAATTATTTTTTAATTTAAAAGGAGGATATATGTACATCAAATAAATACACCTAAAACTCTATCGGATCTGCTGTACGCTACTTACCAGTGCCTCAGCTGGAAATCGAACCACCTTTCAACCAGAGACAACCTATTCTAAGCTGGATAAGTTTTTAGTAATTTTTAAATTTTCAACGGAATTCCAGTAGGATTTTGAAAGCAAACATTTTAAATATCCGAATTTTCTACAGTACGATAAATTTGTCTAAAAGGCGGCTTAACAGTCATTTCTTGTATATAATCCGCCACCATACTGTTTGGAAACAAAAGCTTGACTGCACATACGGTCTAAATTAATATTCAGGAAAGTCCGGTAGATTTCCAAAAAATTTTTTTTGTATTAAACAAGAAACATTTTCAGAGTTATTAAAAATTTTACTCTGTTAAATCTTACTAACACTTGACGGTTTCCTTGCACAACAATCCATTTCCCAACTATCATTTGGTGAAACGATGTGGCAACATCTCTTTCTTTTGTATTTTTTACATTATTTTTCGTATGTTTGTTTATGTTTTCGTTTATAAATGTCATAACAAAAAAACTAAGAGAAACTTTTGACATCTATGCCAGCTTTGTTGTTTTTTATCTGCGTGTTGTGTGCTTTTTTCTTACTGCAAATTTTATTTTCCCAAAATATAAGAAAAAATTGAAAATAATTAATCATAATTGTCTTTTATAGTTTCCTTGAGATTTAATTTTATATATTTCCATTTAATTACTAAAGAAAAGGAAAAAACAAAGCAGATGCAAGTATTAAATTACAATCATAAACATAATGGCAACAAAAGTAAAAGAAAAATTACAACTGTTGCCAAAAGACGAAATAAAGTGTCGTGAATTAATTGAAAATTTAAAGAAAACCTTAAATCTATGGTTTCTTTATGGGGCGGTTGATGACACGATTTTAAAGGAAGTACTCAATTCATGTGCGGAAATTATTTTACATGGTTTAAAAAATCAACCAGAAAAGGTAGTGTATATAAAGACAACAAGGAGAAAAAATTAAAAAATTGCAATTTATTTAAAGTGAAAGTTGTTGTTATTTTATAAATTGCGTTTTTCTATTTCTGTGTCAGTCAGTTGCAAGTATTTGTGTGTTTGCTTTAAGTTGAATTTAGATGTTGATGATGATTGGCAAAAGAATGACAAGAATGTAGTCAGACGAGTAGAGACCTGATGGCAATCTGTTCGATGATGAAACATTTACGGAACGACGTATACATTGTATATGTAATACATATATATTTATATATACTTTGCATGTATATTAGGGAGGTCCATTTGTAGGAAACTCCACAGTTCTACATATTTTGTGTTTGATGATTTTAATGCTAAATAATATTGACACTACTACCTTTTTAGACATTAACTATTACGTATTTCATATTTTTAAAGTCATCGCAGCGTTCGTTTGAAAATACATAAATGTGTTTATAATGCATCAATCGTTAAATTCAGCATAATTTTGAAACCATGAATCTGTAAAGTACCTACATAGAATATATTAATATTTGAGAAAACGTTTTTTACCAATCTATGATCATCTCTTATAATTTTATTTATTATAAGTTAAGAAATTTAAATCGAAGATTAAATTACAATTGAAATAAAGTCTTTGTACAAACATGTGTTTCACAACCAATTCATATACAAAACTGAAATAATACCCATTTTATACTCAATTCTTATTTTAGCTGCAGACAAATACAAGTATTAATGCATTGGATTATGATTCATCGCCAACTACATCTGCTGCATCTATGAATGTAAATACTAACAACAATAATAATAATAACATCGACAATAACAATGGCAATAATGACCTAAACTTGAATGTTCTACATAAAATAATCGATGATTTTGAATGGGTGCGTAATGCAGTTAGTATACGACGTAATTCAAACAATACACCTCCCCGTAGAATTTTAACACCAACATTAGGGGGAGCAAAGGCGTCTTTACTACTACAAAATCGACAGATACAGTTGAATGTAAATCGAAAAGAAACTCCACGAGAAACGACAATATTAACACATGTGACACGATGGTTAATGCACAATCTTAACGAACACAATTTATGTGGTTTTTTGCAGTATTTAGTCACCGATAAAGAACTATTAGAAGAGCATTACAGCGAAGAAGCTCTACTAAGACAAGAAAAATATTGTACAATCTTAGTTATTGGCTTGACGGCCTTTGAAACACATCAATATGGTCTTTTAAGTCAAATTGACGCTGTGCTCAAAGACGATATAAAAGACAACAAGATTCACAAAAGATCAAATTCTCAGCCAAATGTTATTATAGTACCACAAACCAAACGAAAAGTTTCTTCTGTAAAAAATTCTCCTACAAAAACATCAACTCAGCTTCATCCCTCTTCTACATGTTTATTGACTATACGTAAAACAAAAAGTCTTCCCGAACTCACCAAGCAAATGTTAACATCACCAGATGACACAGATGCTGGTTACTTAAAACGACCTAGACGTAAAACCATTGGGACAATCAGATCTAGAATAACTAAACCTCAGAATATACCACAAAACGTGAACACCAATATAAATGCTTCACACACCACTACCTCGTCTTCTGGTTCCTTTTTATTGGATTATGACGATAATCAACCAACAACATCACAAGCAAGTTCAAACCGTAGTAAAAGTCCAATATCGAATTATACCCTAAATTCAAACAAGTCCAATACATCCAGTTTAATGTCGACCTCAGTGTCTTCCTGCAATTCGAATAGCACAACCAAATGCATACAATTAATTAACACCGATGATATAAAGATTTGGACAGATCACACTTGGGAAATGAAACAGAAAAACAAACAGCAGAATCAACATCCAACAGCATCCTGTGCTATACCCACACCGTTGGCCACCAATACCAAGCCTTCCAAAAGCCTTAGCCCTTTGAACAGCTTCTTTTCTTCACTTTTCAGTACCCCGCCCTCTTATACATCCTGGTTTGTGGATCATGGTGGTCGAACGGAGCAGGAATCAACTGAAACCGCCATAGAATCCATTATACCAGACAATCAACAACAACATCATCATTCCGTTATGTCTTCTCAGCAACAATTGTCATCCTTATCGTTGGGATCTACAGTTTTCGATAAATTTTTACCAATCGATGGTAAAAAACTAAAATCTCGTAAATCGCAAAGTCTCTTCGAAGATGTGAACACTACGCTTGATTGTTCGGGTATAAATATGTTGGTGTCGGCCGATTCCCCTACAACAACGTCTTCTCCGGGTTCTGCGTTGGTTACACCAAAAAATTGCCAAAGTTTAACAAGATTTTTACAAATGTCTCACTTGTCACGCAACAATACGGAGTTGGAGAAGGAAAATGCGCATTTTCGTATATCGGAGGCAATAATCTCTGCTATAGAACATATAAAGTGGAATAAACTGGAAACGCAAAAAGATAAAGAGTTACGAGAAGGTAAATGTCACTGATTACGATTCTTTCTTCACTTTACAAAAATTGAAATTAAAAAAATATAGTATAACAATGTTTCATCAATAATTTACTTTTTAGCTACACCTTTAGCTACAGACTACTTGGCCGCGTCAGATGTTACTCAAAATTTCAACGTACCCACTTCATCCAGTGATATTATAGAAGGAGAACATATACCTTATGCTGAGTTAGAAGAAGTAAGCTATGATTTACTTTCGGCTGAGGTGGTAGGTCTGTCGCTTATATCAAAATTTGATGAGAAACATTTACCAAAAGTTTCTGAACTAAAGTGGCTGGTATCGGATGATGATACGCCACAAAAATTGTTACCCATGCCCGATTTAACAAGTTCAGCTAATCCCGATGAACATGTCATACATTCGGCAACACGTGGCACCAGATATTGGGCACCACCAAGACAACAAATCATATTTACCGATCATCCCACGCCAAAGTAAGTTATCTATTTTATAATTAGCTTTTTTCTATTTAAATTAATATTTTGTTTTATTAGCCGCAAAGAATTGCTAAAGAAACAAAATTATCGCTGTGCTGGCTGTGGCATGCGCGTATCACCCCAATATATGCAGAGTTTTCGTTACTGCACCTATTTGGGTAAATATCACTGTACTGGTTGTCATCGTAATCAAATTTCGGCCACACCAGCCAAGATTTTGCAAGCGTAAGTATCAATGCCATTTCAGATAAGGACACTATTAAAATGTCTTAATTTTACAGCTGGGATTTTAAATGTTATCCAGTTAGTGTCTTTGCTTATCGTCTGCTGGAACAAATGTATGCTTATCCTCTATTCTATGTACCCGACTTAAATCCTGCCTTATATATTCGTAGTAAATCATTGCTCAGTGCTCGTAATAAACGTTTACAATTGAAATTTGTTAAAGACTTTATACGCATGTGTCGTTTTGCCTTGCGTGAACAGAGTTATTTTGAATCGGTACCCGATTATATAACCGCCGACATCGATAATTGGTCTATGTCGGATTTTATCGATGCACACACCAAGTGCTTGCACCGCTCCATAGATGAGTTAATAAGTAAATGTGAAAATCATATATTTAATTGTGTGGTGAGTTGAAATTTTAAGCTAGAGAAGTATTTCAAATCTAAATAATACAATTCTTCATAGCTTTGTACGGCCCGAGGTTTTCTATGTGAATATTGTCATGCAGATGTGATAATATATCCTTGGGACTCACGTGTTGAACGCTGTGATCGTTGCGGTACATGTTTTCATCGCAGCTGCTGGAAATCTTTGAGTGAAAAATGCTGTCGTTGCCAAAGGATCGATAAACGTCAAGATGAAATCAATGACGTCATTTAAAGAGTATAATTTACAGATTTTTTAAAGGTTTAATAGAAACTTAAAATTTTTTTTTATTACTTTAGTTATTTATTTTGTTAGTTTCAATTTATTTAAAAAGATTTTTTCGAACAAATTTTGTAGCGTTTAATTGTAGTAATATATATTTACGTTGTAGTTTATATTATAATTTTTAATGTAATATTTTTCAAAAAAAAAAACATGACCCGAATATGATTTTTTGGAGAATTTACAAACCTATTTATTTAAAATTCTTTCTTTTTGTTAAAACTCCATACAGGTATACTATTAAAAATAAATATAATTTATATACAATCGCATTTACAACAGTTATTTAATTAATCATATAAAATGGGATTATAAAAAGAAGAAAATCTTATTCTTGACTTTAAAAATATTGATAGATATCTCACTCGCAACCCATTAAGCAACTATAAGCCTTCTTTTGAACAAAATTTTGAAAAAAAAATTATTTAAAGGCGATGAAATTGCTATCTTAACTCCTTTAGACAATTTTTGCTAGGACCATTAGGTGAAAAGTTACATTTATTTAAAAATTTATTAAAAAACCCTGTACGACCAAAAAGGCCAACTTTGACAAATTTCATCAAAATCTATTTTTTTGATTTGGGTCACTTTAAACGAAATTGAACATATGCATTCCGAACCCTGATTTATTTACAACTTCTTCATATTATTTCTTAACATTCACTTTAATTGATAACATTTGTTATTTTTGTACATGTGCAAGAACAAAATATTGTACTTCCATCACAACATTAAATTTATTAATTTCGTATGATTTGGAAATTTTTAAGAAAAATGACTATTGATAAAGTTCAACGTTTAGACTATAGCAATAAAATCATTTTGGCACCCATGGTAAGGGTAGGCACACTACCCACTAGATTATTGGCCCTAGAGATGGGAGCTGATATTGTTTACACCGAGGAATTAATTGATTTAAGATTAATAAAGTGTAAAAGAACAATAAATGGTAAGAACCACTAATAAATATTTAAGGACATGCTTTTAATCTAAATCTATTAGAGGCTTTGGGCACGGTGGATTTTATTGATCCCACCGATGGCACGGTAACATTTCGCACCTGTGATTTAGAAAAATCTCGCGTTGTGCTGCAAATGGGCACCAGTGATGCTGACCGAGCCTTGGCAGTGGGCTTAAAAGTGCAGCATGATATTGCTGGTCTAGATATCAATATGGGTTGTCCTAAGGAATTTTCCATTAAGGGTGGCATGGGTGCTGCTCTTTTGTCTCAGCCAGATAAGGCTGCACACATATTAAAAACACTTGTAGATGGCCTGCAAATACCAGTTACCTGTAAAATACGCATACTACCCGACCTGCAAGACACCATAGAATTGGTCAAGAAACTGGTAAGTACTGGTATAGCGGCAATTGGCATACACTGTCGTACAAGAGATGAAAGACCACAGCATGAACCACATCCGGAAGTAATAAGAGAGATTGTTAAACACATCGACATACCGGTCATTTGTAATGGTGGCTCCCGGGATATACAAAAATACGAGGACATTTTAAAGTTTCGTAAACAGTGTGGTGCTTCCAGTATAATGGTGGCTAGAGCAGCTCAAATTAATGTGTCCATATTTAGGAAGGAGGGTAAGTACATAGTTAGATTAATAGATTTTACAACAACCTAAAATTTGATTTTAATCTAATAGGGTTTTTGCCCATGGATGAGCTTATTTGTAAATATTTAAAATTAAGTGTTGACTATGACAATCCTCCACACAATACCAAGTATGGGGTGCAGAGCATTTTAAGGGAACAACAGGAGACACCAAGAGGAAAACAGTTTCTACAATCACAAACTATGCAACAAATATGGTAAGAATAGTCATATCTCGGAGGGACCAAAATGACCCACGTGCACGACTTTCGCAGACAAGAAGTGTGCGATTTTAACAAAAAATATGTTTTATAACAAAATTATAATTTCAGTGAGATTTGGAATTTAGGTGATTATTGTCGTCAAAAGGAATTAGAACTGCATGAGAAAAGTAAATATGGCAGACGAAAAGTTGTGCCTGGACAAGTGGACAATTCGGATGTATTGGAGACAGTTGCTAAAAAAGCAAAAATAGAAAATGAGGAAGATATAATAGAAGAGAATGTAGCTTTTCTCCGTAGCAACTACAATATGAGTAAGTAAAACAAATTATTATTTTTAACAGCAAATCTAAACACGTCTTTTAAATCCAAAAGATATAGACAAATTTCCCAAAAGTATCTTATATGAACACTCAAGGAAAGAGGATAAATTGCAACCAGTTTATGAGACAGAGGGCAAAGATAAACTGTTTCGTTCCATTTGCAAGTACGATGACAAACGTTACCGAAGTACATATTGGCAAAAGAATAAGAAACAAGCCGAACAGGCAGCAGCCCTAGTGTGTTTAAAAAATATTGGTCTAGTCACAGATGAAGAACTCATAAAAAATGGTAGTATTTTAAGATGATCACAATAAAAAGATAAACTTTTTTAAAGTTTAAAACCAAACAAATATTTATGTAAATTGATTTTTGTTTGTGTTTGCCATAGAAAAGGACATCATAGTAAGTACTTAACTTAAACAAGTAAGTTGTAGTATTAATTAATTTAATTAAAACATCATTTTAATAACTAGTTAAAATTGTGTCTGCCTGTCTGATTTTTTCTTTTTTTTTGAGAAAGTCATTTTGACATGTATTTGTAACTGCATTTATTGAGAAGGAGGTCTAAACTGCTGCTGCTGCTGGTGTTGTTGCTGTTGATGGTGATGAGGATTTTGCTGGTGGTGATGGTGCATATTACGTGGTGGTGGCATCATATCATTGTCATTACGATAACCATATTGGGCAATATAATTTAAAAGAATCTCTTTTGTAACCGGATTTCGTATACTCTCAATCACAGCTAGAAATATACAAGTTAACAATTAGAATTATTAGAACTGTTTTCAGTTGTTGGTGGTAATAAAGTGTACTTACATACGGCCGTATTATAGCTGTTAGGCAAAGTCTTGTCGGTTCTTTCACGCATAAATTCCCATTGTCCTTTTTGATTAACCGTACACTCTACAATCTTATTATCTAAATCCTTAAGTTCTTTAGTGTATTTCATTTGAGCAAATGGTACGTCGTGTCCTCCCACAAACAAGAGACACACTTTGCATTTTACAATTCTTAAAAACATATGTTTAAGAAATAAATACTATTTTAGGAAAAATCTAAAAATACTCACCCAAGACCTTCTTCAGTGTGTATTTTCATACGGAAGTCCACAGAATTCATGTCCAACGGTTTCCATTTGAAGACGTCAGAACACACGCCTGCTGTGTAAGGTTGTTCAGATGGTTGAAATATCAAACCATCGGGTTCGTGTAACAATGATTTTGCAAACTTTTCGCCTAACAGAGATGCTGATTGTCGTATATCCCAAAACTCTTTGTTGCGTATGCTAAATGGCTCCGAGGGACGGTTAATAATACCCTTTTCAATGGCTTTGATGCGAGGCTCAACAAGTTCTCTTTTGATGCATTTTAGGCGATTGGGAAAGAATGGCTCCTTGCCAATATCATGATTAGAGATTTTTATGATATCATAGATGAGGTAGCGTGGCATTATTTCTCCTTTATATTTGTCCAAAACCATTTCCTGTTGAAACACAACAAGAAATTTGCTTAAAATTTTCTAAATAAAATTCATTAACTTACTCCATCGATTAGTGTATCCTCCAGGTGTTCATTTAGATTTGAAGACTTGACAAAAGTCAAGTTTTCAACTTGGAAGCATGAGTTATTGCGGTCAAAGAAATAAATTTCATCTCTTTTATTTATTAACATCATATATCTTAAATGAAAAATGAAATATTTTTAAAACTGTCTGTTTTTAAAATAAAACAATATGTACCTTGTGCCATCAGCTTTCCATGATACGCGATAGGGTATTTCGTGTAAGCGTTTAATATTATTACGATCCATAGACACAGGTTGGCAGCCGGGGAAACCACTCTTTTTCCAGCCACACATGTCTTGAACTTTCTGTTGCAATTCGCCTAGACGTGGTTGGTCTTGTACCCATACAACTCCTGGCACACCTTCCATAAACGTGGCATTTTTTACTACTAATTCTCGTCGTCGCTTTTTACGTGGTTTACCCTCACCATTACCCTCTTTGCCGTCGTCCTCGGCACCATCATCATTACCATCTGCCTCATCGGCTTGATTGTCGTCGTCTAAGGACTCTATTAGACCTAAACTACCATTGGAATGTTGGCGAGCAGCTAAAGCTTGCTGAGAATTAGAAGAGTGTGCAGATTCCTCATGTTTACGCTTTTGTCCACCACCACCGCCGCCGCCATGACCTGAGTCATCATATTCCAAACACCAGGCTGGTAGTTCTGGTGCCGGAGTGGCGTCTTCCTCGTCTTCATAACGGCGATATAGTTCGTTTATATAATCCTGTTTATAAATGCCAGGAGCTCTGGCTGTGGCAAACATGGACAATGCAGCCTCAACCGAACAATCCAATCGCTCAACCAAGTAGGAAGCAATCAGAAAACCAGTACGATTAAATCCATGTGTACAGTGTACCGCAATAATATCAAATGGTCTTTCATTGATAAAATTATCTACAATTTCTATAAAGGATCGTGTCTGCTCTGGCGAAGGAGTTTCCCCGTGACCCCGGCATTGCAACTTAACATATTGTGCTCCCTGGGCATCGACCACGGCACGATCGTAAAATCTTTTTGTATTCGTCAAATCGATCCAAAGCCCCAATTTTAATTTTAATGATTTGCAATAGCCGAATATCATGTCAGGCATGAAAATACATTCCATGGGCATTTGGCTAGTGAATGCATCACTCAATGGGGTCTTAAATGCCAAAAATTTCTCTGCTATAATTGTGTCACTTTTACGTGGACAATACAGCCAACGATTGGGTATGGGACCGGGACCTCGATTGCCATTCGACATGTTTGCGGAGATCCTATAAGTGCTGCTTTAATAAAATTTCATTAATTGTATATTTTCAGGAAGGAGGATCAATACGTTGGGACGACAGCAAGACACCAGCAATTATTTTACTAAGTTCCTAGTCGTATATGAATTTTTTTAGTTAAAAAATTTTTTTTTTCATAAAAATATTTAAATATTCATTTTATTTATAACTTTAACATGGTGGTATGTGGCACATAAACAAATATTTTGCAACAAATTAAATTTTTATTGGAACTATTTTAAATTGAAAAATTTTAAGAAAAATTTTTAAGAAAATACATAATTTTGCTTGACTATAATTTGTTTTTGTACAAAATTTTTTCTTTGTAGTATTAGTTTCTAAAAATACCTTCCAATTTTTCGTCACTTTAAGTAATTTTTATGTTAAAAATAAAAACAAATATATGAAATATACACTAAATTAAATACAATTTCTATTTAATCTAAAAAATTATTTTAGTAAAACACTTGCTGTAAAAGCAGCTGTTTGCTTCTTCTTTTTTAAAACAAAAATATAAAATTATTGGTGTATGCAATGAAAGTAATCGGTGTTTTGTTTAGAAAATATTTATGCAGAGTTGCATTTGTAGGAGTGATGAAAAATCTGTGATGTGATATTTTAAAAGGTTATGAAGTAGTAAACTAAGATTTTAATGTAAATATTTACAATTTTTAATATAGAGATTTCAAAATCTGTAGTTTAAAAATATGATGGATAATGTTGTATAAGTAATTTCCTATAAGCAATTTCTTCCATTCACAGTCTTTTACCACTTTTTCACCATTTTATCTCCTAAACGTTTAACTTTCCAGAAATACTTTTACAATGGATCTATAAAATGCTAAAAAAAAACATAACCCAAAAAATTCATTAATCTAGCTTTAACAGTTTAAGCTGAATGATTTTTATATAAAAAATTGCAAATTTTCTATATAATAATTATAACAAGTATGAATGTATTGTCGGGCATAGTCGAAAGTATGATACCCTACAAAAATGGGGATTATTAAAAAAATAAAGTATTTGATTTGTTTTTTAACTTTATTCCGGATAATTTTTAAATTTTTTGGCAAAGAAAAAGATTTTTTATAAGAGGGCTCAAAGGGGAGTATGGGTCTATCTTTATAAAAGTTGGTAGAGAAATTCACGTCTGCTTCAAAGTTATTTATGTAGAATTTAAGTGTTTTTAGTGTTTATAGGTGAATTTTGATCATCAAGTCATTTTCTGAAGGAAGTTTGTATGGGGGCTAGGGTCAAATGAGGCCCGATCATTACAAAAATCATTAATGTCATTAAAAGTTCTATAAAACTAAGTTTTGCCAAATTTTGTTGACATAATAGAAGATTTTACTTAATTATTAGCCCAAAGGCCCTATTCAGGGGGTACGATTGTATGGGGGCTAGGCAAAATAATGAACCGATTTTATCTATTTCCAATAGGCTTCGTCCTTGAGTGTGTACCAAATTTCATTCAATTATCTTGACCTGTACCTTGCCCACAAGGTTTACATGGACAATCGACAACATATGTCAATAGTGATCATAGGATTCATTAATAAGAAAATGTAAATATGTTGGCTAGTGTAGAAAATAATAACAATTTTTCTTAAATGGTAAACCAAACCATATTTAATAATTGCGAATTATGTTTCTTATGTTTAATTAACTTAAAGTAATAATTTTTATTATAAACAATCTTCTTCCCAAAATTTGGCAAATTTTAGTCATGATTTTCCTAATAATTATTAATGTTTACAAAATAAAGTAGAAATATTATAAATTTTTCATAATTGTGAGATCCAGACAATTTTAGCAGGAAAATTGAATAATACTATAACAATAAACATTGTTGTTTTATATGATTTTATTAATGAAAATTGTATGTTTATTAAAATTAGCCTCATCATTTCCATAATAATCTTAAAGAAATAAACTTTCTTGTATCTTAAAATACTTTCTTACTTTAAACAAATTCGTAGCCCATAAAAATCCTTAAATTTATAATCAAATATTTGATCAAAACAATGTGTTGTTGTTTTTATTTTTTCATTTGTTTGAATAATAAAATATAATTTTTATGATCTTTAAGAATCAATAACAACAAAATAAAATTGTTTAATTTTTAAAATGCAGGGAAATTTTAAAAACAAAGTTTTAGGCTGATTTATTAAGTTTTACCAGACATGTTTGTATGTATTTTTCCGTTAACACACAATTTCCGAGTTCAATTTCCGTTACAAACATAAAAATAATTTTAATTAAAAAATTTTGTATAAAAAAGAGAAGGAATTTTGCAACAAACTGTTTCTTATACAAAACAATTGTTTATCGTGAGTTTTTTCTGATAATTTATGATCAAGTAAACACACACAAATGAACACATATTTATACTTAAATACAGTGAAGAACGAAAAGGTAGTGGTGACAAGATAAAAATTAAATCACTCTATATAGGACTTTTCTTTGTACTAGTATACGTACTTGTTTATTAATTACCCAGCAGTTCGACGGGACAGTCCCGAACTGACCACTTAACCTACCACTTGTGGTGGCCCCTAGCCACCTGACTACCCAGGTAACCGATCATTTTAACATGGACTTGTCCTACGAGGAAGTCAATCGTCACTCTACACCCTAGAAAGAGACAGTAAAGAGACGATTGCCTTCGCTCTCGCTTACAAAGGGGCACTAAAGTGACGACTGTCTTCATTCTCGTTTACAAAGAGTTTATTTGTGACGAAAGACCGAAAACATATGAATTGGAGTCAGCCAGGTGGTAAGATATTAATGGAACTAAAATTTAAAAATTTCAAGTGTCTACTCTCCAGAATACTATGGGATAATAATGTGACGATTGGCCCAAAAGTTATAAATTTGAGTCAACCAGATGGTGGCATATTAGTAGAAAGTAATAATCATTTCTCCAAAAGATGAGTAAAATAACTACTTTCGGAAGTACAACAAATAAACCACTTTTAAGAGTATAATCTCTAGGTTACTTGAGGACAGTAAAGAGACGACTGTCTCCGCTCCCGCTTACAAAGGGGACACTAAAGTGACGACCGTCTTCATTCCACATTACAAAGGGTACATTCGTGACGAATGACCCAAAACATACGAGCTGCGATCATTCAGGTGGTTAACTATTAGTGAAAACTACTGTCTTTTTCCTATGCATTGACTCTTTGTCGAACTGCTGGGTAGTTTATGGACATATACATAGAATTATCTATAGTCTAAACTATTGATTATTTCTGAAAATTTTTAATATACCAATAGTACTGAATTCTCCGTTTTTTTTGACATATAAGAATTTACATCAAATATTTTGTTACAAAACGTGATTGATTGGTATATTTCAATAAATAATACTTAATAAAATTACATAAGAAAATTTGAAAGAATTTTTATTTTAAATAACAAAACAAAAAACCTATAGTAATTAAATAAATTTTCTCGCAATTATCCCCTTTTGCTTTCCACTGCTACTTTTACTATTCGCTAAAAAAAAAATTATTGATGAAAATAAAATCAAGTTTCAGACAATTTTTTTCTTAAAATTTTGTTTATTATTTTGTTCTCTTTGGAAAATTTTACAGCAACAACAACAACAGTAATATTGTACCAAGAACAATGTTTATAATGACCAAATGCTGTTGGATTATTTCTCCAAAATAGCAAAAATTTCATGAAATTAATATAATCAAAGAGTTTTACTCGAATCGTGTTTTTACAAACAGTTTAGTTGCTTTTTAGAACAAACGATGCAAGGTTGCTAAGTAACGGAAAGATTTTGTTTTAAATTTAAACAAATTTAAAGAAGAAAAAAAAATAAATTTAATAAATAATATACATATAATTGAATATTATACAAATACAAGTGATAATGTGAATATTTTCAATTAATTTAAAGGATTTTTAATTAAAAACAAATTTTATATTAATAAATTTTCACAAAATAAAAAAAATAAAACTAAAAAAAAAATAATGGTTACGACAAGTGATGTAAAATCTACAAATGCTGCTGCCACAACGAATTTAAAAAATGATACAAAATTTACCACAAATAATGTTGCTTCAGCAAATTTTAAAAACACCTCAATGTCATCGATCAGCACTATTACAAGTAAAACAGAAACATCGACGACATTGGGTGATCCAAATATGGGTGCAATTAAAAAACGTCTTGAATCCATGACAGATGAAGAAATTATACAAAGAAATTTAAGGGAATTAATGGAGAAAAAGAATCGAGTGAGTTTATAATTTATAAATGCAAAAATTAAACATAATAAAAACAAGTCATTGAAAATTAAGATCAAGGAACAAGCTAACTGCGCATTAAATCCAATATTACGAATTTTTAAATGTAGTTTTTAATATATCAATTGTTTTAATGAATGAGAATAAATTATATTTTTGTTTACACATCCAATATATTTTATGGTTGTACAATGTACACATACATATGTACATTTTTACAATCGTTGCTCGTGGGCACAATATAGAATCTGTTTTGAAATTGGGCAAAAAATTAACAATAAATCAAAATTACTTCATAAAGTTACTGAAATAAGAACCAATGTTAGTTAATAAACTAAACTATCAAACATTCCGATTGTAATCCAATACTGAAATTATTATTATTCTCAACAAAAAATTCCTGTATTTTACCTTATTTTTTGTAACTATTTGAAAATTTTCATTTTCAAGAAAATCCGAAAGTTGTTTTATTGTAAAATATGTTAGGTTAGGTTGATAGAAGTACGTTTACTACATAAAATCCAAAGAAAGACACCCAGGCCACTATTATGCGCTCCTTTTCATGAAAAAATGTATTATTTTTCAATGTTTAAAAATTCAGTTTGCTGGACGTAATTCCTTAAAATCTTCCAATCAATATTAGTCAGGAACGTTATTTCCGGATTAACATCACTTCCAAGATACTTGGATCTAACTTCGACGAATGTCTGACAGTGTAAAAGAAAATGCTCAAGAGTTTCACTGTCCTCTCCACAAGCTCTACGTCCAATTTTGCACAGATACACGAGCGCATCTATGCAAAATTGGACGTTCTGATTCAGACGAATGTAGAGCTTGTGGAGAGCACAATGAAACTATTGAGCACTTTCTTTGAAACTGCGTTCACTCAGAACACGTACCATCATCTTATCAGAGTCACTCCATAGATCTTTGTGGTTCTACACACCGTTTTAATATTCCAAGAGGTCTTATGGGATTCTCTTACCTATATTTTTTATTTTAAGGATATTAGGTTATTATTTCGAAGCGGCAAAAAACCACAGTTTTACCTTATAGGCAATACTGGACCTGTGTTTATACCCTTCACCTTCGTGAGAAGGGTATATATAAGTTTGTCATTCCGTTTGTAATTTCTATAATATAATTTTCCGACCCTATAAAGTATATATATTCTGCATCCTTATAGATAGCGGAGTCGATTAAGCCATGTCCGTCTGTCTGTCCGTCTGTCTGTTGAAATCAGTTTTTAGAGGTCCCCAGATATCGGCGAGATCCGAATCTTGAATAATTCAGTTAGACATGCTTTCGAGAAGATCGCTTTTTAAAATCAGCAAAATCGGTCTATAAATAATGGAGATATGAGCAAAAATCCGAGACAACATCTGCAAATTTCATCAAAAAAGACACATTTTGTTCATGCTTTGTTAAAAAAGCAACAACAACATTATGAATTGGATAAAGATGTACATGTGCGTGTGGAAATGTATTTGGTTTTATTCAGCTGCGTATTTTTTTGTATGTTTGGATGCTGTTCTGTTCTCTCGAAGGTAAGTGGGTATAACAAGAACAAGGACATAAAGCAGTAATATGTTGGTAATACAGCTCATATCTGTTTGAGGGCGGTAATGCAGTTTGACGGTGGTATTACAGCGCTGCTGATTCCCAATGTGGCCTCAACATTTATCCATTATATAAGGTTTTTTTTGTATTGTGTTCAATTAGAATTTATACACTACATTCGATTTTGTTGATATCGAGTAATGTTGTTTGAATAAACATTTTTGGTCATATTTGAGATCTGTCATTTAAAAGTCCAATTGTCACCTTTAAAATAAAGTTTCTACCACTCAATATCTAATTCTTTCTTCCGGAGGACAGATTCGGATTCAATGCTGCTCAATGTAAAATGTATAGCATATATTATCTAGAACAATTTTGAAACAAAAAATGTAATAATTACGTTAAAAGTTTAATAATTTATATTATTACAAAATCTCAAATAAACACATCAATAGCAAAGAATTGAATGCAAATCAATAACATATGACATGATCTAAAATCCATAAAATTAACTTGATATTGTTCTAAAAACAAAATATTATAAAATTTGTTTGAAAACATAAACAAAAAAAAAATCTGCAATGGAAAAAATATGTAGACAAAATTTATAGCGCAATTTATCTAAACTACAAAATAATAAAAATACAAGGCAGACGCTTCACAAATAAAATATTTAAAAAATTTTGAAAAATAATTATAAAACTGTTTTTAGATTAGAGACTTAGCAGATTAAAAATAACAAACAATTCATCGTTATGGTATGAAAGTGGAGAAACAAAAAAAGTGAACAAATTAAATTATTAAAAACTTAATAAACTACAAAAATATGTAAACAATATTAAAATTGTCTATAATAATTAATATAAACTTATAAAACGATCGTCGATTGTTAGGATGTTTGGGTGCATGTTTGTAATTTTCATTTTCGCATCATTTTTAAAGGTGTTGAAAATAAGATGTTCTGTTGTTGGTGTTTTTTTTCGATGATGATCTATTTTTTCCAGTTTATAAAAAGATTTTTTACATATGTACGATTTAGTTTGTTTTTATGATCACCATATGATTGAATGAATGTTTTTTTCTTAATTAATTTTAGGAAGAACGCAAGGCCAATGGTCGTTTGGTAGCAGTAATTTTGGCCTCATTAGTCATATTTTTAGCGATTTATCACGCATGGATACGTAACCCTGAAAACAAATTGGCTGGTGTTTTAGTACCGGCCGTTATAATGTTGTCATTTGGTGGCTGGGTTGTGGTCTTGGCTAAACGTGATAAAGCCAGAAGACAAATGTTTGTAAGTATGGAAAATAAAATAAATAATCCTAACTTTTAGTTAATTTTAAAAATCAATTTCTATTATATTAATGCAGAATTCATTTCAATTACTTGTAGGAAAAATATTTGGAAGAAGTGGCTATAAAAAATAAACAAGAATTAGAAGCAAAATCCAAATCCAAGACTAAAAAGCCGCATGACAAAAAATTATCTAACGAAATATTATTACATTTTGAAAACGAAATTAATAAAGATCACTTGTCAACGGCCACCACATCGATACTCAAAAACAATGATCATCGTAAACATCGCAAACATAGAAATGCTTCGAACAGTGATGGTTACAGTACCACCTCCTCATCAAGCTCTAAGAAATCATCACATTATGCCACCAAAGATTTGCGCGTTAAAAGACCTAGTATAAGACAAAAACTCTTTCGACAATCTGGCATCTATCACATGCCAAATACGACAGTAAATGCCACACAAACACTGGTACAGGCTGTCATTAATACACCGGTACCACAGTGTGCTGAACCGCTTATAAGTGCAGCACCTCCTAAAACATTGATGGAAAAGAAACGTAAACGTCTGCAAAGATTGGACGCTTTACAAGTGCCTGCAATGGTGCGTATGAGTTCGGCACCATAAAATCGAAAAACAAAAAACAATCATACGCTCTAGGTTCAAACTAATGAATATAATGTGGATGTTTGGTTGAGTGTTAACGTCATGTGCTGGTGGCGTAAACAGCATCCTTAATAAATGTATATAAAAACAGGAAATGAATAAAAAAGTAGTATAAATATTTAAAAATAATGTTGTTTATAAATTTGTCTTGTGTTTTTTCCCCCTTTTATTATCATCTTAATTTATTTTAAATATAATGTTTTTATATATGCAACTTTTATAAAAAAACGATTTCTTTTTTAATAAAGAAAATATAAAAAACAAAAACAATTTGTGACAATGAACTCGCAAAGAATTCATTAAATGTTATTGATTTCAAGGGATATTCTAAGGATAACATACAAAAGAAATCCATCTATTTATTTATCTATCTATTTATCTATCTATCCATCTATCTATATATCTATCTATCTATCTATATATCTATCTATCTATATCTATCTATCTATCTATCTATCTATCTATCTATCTATCTATCTATCTATCTATCTATCTATCTATCTATCTATCTATCTATCTATCTATCTATCTATCTATCTATCTATCTATCTATCTATCTATCTATCTATCTATCTATCTATCTATCCGGTTTATCGTTTTTTTCTTTTTCAAGAAACTTGAACGTATACAATATTGTTGAATCGTAATTTTTTTTATTTATTTTTGCTATTTGGCATATAATTTCTTTTAATGATTTCATTTGTTTGCTTAAACATTTTTTTGGTACCGACTCCCTGTTTATTGTTTTTATTTATATTATTTTCTTTTTCAAATTTCAATAGACATATGGGCAGATCATTTTGTTTTATGTTTTATTTAACTTAATTGTTTATACTTGTGGTCTAAGTATTAAACCAAAAAATTAGTATGTTATTAGCTGTTTTAGCCGTTGTTTTATAAAAAGGAAAAAAACACATTTCAACTAATTAATTTATTATATTGGTAGAGTTTATATTTCAATAAAAAAGAAAACACTTAATTCGATTGTTTATATTTCTGCATACAAAGAGAGTAGGTGCCATCGCAATTAATTAATTAACAAACGAATTTAGTTTATTATTAAAATAAATACAAAATTTGAATTATAATTGGAAAAAATTTTTATAAAATAATAAAAATTATATTATAAACTAATAACTAATAGAATGAAAATGCAAAAGATGGAATTTTAATTTGTAGGAATAATTTAAAGAAATTTTGTTTAAATTAACCGTCTAAAAAAGGACAACAAAAATAAATTTAAAATTCTTCAAATCTTACTACTAACTCGCATGTATAAATAATCAATGTATTTAAATAATTATTACTAATTAAAAATATGTTCCATACTACACAGTGGTGGTGGGTGTCTCTAATTAATAATTTTTTATACACCATTGTTTTTATTATTTATTAAATGTACAAGTTTTCTTTTTCGCCTGCCCCCTCAAATCACATGAAAATTACCTTGTCGAACAAAAAAAAAAAAAAAAAAAAGAATTCAACCTGAACGCTTTTCCCCTTCAGTTTCCTTTACATTTAACTTTACAGACAGATTACAAATTTGTAATATGTATAAACATGTTTACAATTGTATACATATATATATTTTTTTGCAATTATTACTTTATTACCAAAATTTTTTTGATATAAAACATGTGTCTAAGAAAATGCATCCATCGATCGTTAGATTTCAATTGCATTGTTCACCCAAAAATATTTTCTATTGCCGATTCGTTGGCTACGTTCGTTTCTTTATTTCGTGTTTGTATATTTGTTTAACAAAATTATTATTTAGTGAAAAGTTAATTGATCCTAAGTATTTGCAAAATTATAAAGAAAACGTTAATACATGTGCAAAGTGTTCTGCATGTGTTTATATTAAAAATATCTTGTATTGGCTTTCATGCGTTTTGATTTTTTTGAACATCATAAATTTTATTTTATTTTTTTTTGATATCATTTCTCGTAAAAAGCGGAAATTGAATTTTGGTTTAAAATTTCTTGAAAAAAATGTGTATAGTTAAAACACAATGGTCCTGTTTTATTTCTTGATATCTTCAGTAAATTATTCTATATATTTACAGACCAATTTGTTTAATAAAATGCTATAAATTTGTGCTCAAAAACGGGAAATTTGATTTTATTCAAAAAAACACTAAATATGCTAATGGGGAGTTTTTCGAAACACCGGTACCAAGTGATATTTTTTGGTACTTTTTCATTCTCCAACTGGTACTTTTTGCGTTTTCTATGATATTGAAATCGAAACATGAAATTGTATATCTGGAAAACCATTGTAGTTAGAATGATCAAAATCGTTAAGTTTCTTATTTATATTGCATTTAGGGTAGCACAACACACTGGGTATAGCTAGAGTAAATAAACAATTTTATTTGTTTTGTTTTTACGTTATTGATCATTTTCTTAATGTAAAATTTTTTAGAAACTGATTTTCTGCAAAATGTTTTATATGGAGGATATAGTTAAATATCGGCTGATCCTCGTAAAATTTGGAGAAAAGATTTGTTTTTAATTTTTAAGAATTTTTTATTCATCAATTTCTTACACAACTTTTGAGCTTGCTCTGTTTTGTTGTTATAAACAATATATTTGCTTCCAAAATCCCGCTTTCTGATCTCTCGAAATCCATTTTTATTTAACCCTTTCAGGGTCAAAAGTAATTTATGTCAAGAAAAAAACTTGATAATTTGAGTATGCTGAATCCGGGAAAAATAATATTTTTTGAATTTGAGTTTTCCCTATTGAGTTATAGAAGGTCAAAGTTAAATTAAATTAAAATGTACCACTAATGTTTTTTATGATTTTTTTTTTGTAAAAATCTTCTTAAACTTCATTTAATACAATTTAAATCTGCATAGTCCGATCTCCTAAAATACAATTTGTTTGGCCATTAAATGAAGCTGTTTTTTAAACGTTGTTAAAAAGCACTTTTTAAAAAGTAGTCATAAGTGACAATTTCTTAAAATCTGATTTTTAAATACTTTTAAAATATAATAAAGTCTTCATTTTAATCTAAAAGAAAAAAATAAAACTAAAATTAAATATTATAACCAAAAAATGCTTAAAAAACAGAGCCTATTGTTATGTTGAATATATTCGACAAAACCACGGAAAGGGTTAAAATCGTTAAAAATTTAAAAACTAAACGTAGTTGAAAACTTAGCCGGCTTACAGTCGATTTTAAGCCGCCGCCGACATATTTAGTGTTAGTCGCCGCCGCCGTTAATATTTATCGGCGCATCGTGCGGGCACGTACATATGGTTGGAAGAAATGAGAATTTAAGAAACGAAAAAGTGAAATGATTTTTTAAATTTAACACCTAAATAAAATTAAACTAACAAAATGAACACCTTAAAGCTATTGACAAACGCTTTGAAAGTCAACAATGCCGTTGACATCCGGAATAGTAATCAGTTAAAACGTGCAGCAAACTATTCCACAGCTGTCTTTATACGTAACATTGGTAGTCCAACTCAAGCAGCCACGATTTACAGCAATAAGGACAGTTTTAAAACACACAATTTGCTTTGGCCACAATTACAAAATCATGCCTGTGCACCCATCTACAATACACGCTGTCAATTTGGTACAAAGAATACACCCGATAGAGCCAATAAGTCTGATACAAAATCAGCCGCCATCACAGATGTGGACTTATTTGGTGAAGCCTCAAAATTGGGTTTGTTTGCTAAGTTTAAGTTAATGTATAAAAAGTACTGGTATGTTTTGATACCAGTGCATGTGGTGACCTCGGCTGGTTGGATGTGTGGCTTTTATTATCTGTCAAAAAGGTGAGTAAAGGTCATGTGTAATCTATTAAAACAGTTTTAAACATAGCTTTAATTTTTAGCGGAGTGGATGTACCCTCTCTTTTACAATATATACATTTAAGTGAAACCATTATAGAAAAAGTGCAAAGTTCTAATTTGGGTCATTGGGCAGTGGCATATTTGTGCTATAAGGTAGCCACTCCCGTACGTTATGCAGTCACTTTGGGTAAGTGTGACGAATTGCTTAAAATAACGTTTCTCATAACTTTTTTTCTTGAAATTGCAGGCGGCACCACCGTTTCTATCAAGTACTTAGTACAACAGGGTCATATCAAACCTATACCCACTAAAGAGGAATTTGTACGCATGTATGAAGAACAAAAAGCCCATCGAGCTGCTGTTAAGGCTAATGCCGAAAAAGAACAACAACAGCAGCAACAAGATCAAAAAAATAAATGATTTTGTCATATACGCTGCAAATTTAAATCGAACTCTTTTAAATAGAGTTAAAGAACAAAATTTGCAGTGAGTTTGCTAAAATAAAACACTATAATCCATAAAGAGTCAATGAAATTTAATTTTCAAATACTCATCATTCTGCTACAACCCCTTTCCTTAAATATCCTAAAGAATCTTTAATGAAAACAGAAAAAAAACTCTTTTAAACATAAAGATGTCTAATAATGGAAAGTGTTTTTGTTATTTATTTCCTTAAATAAGATTGTCCTTATGGCGCTGAGAGTTTTAAGAATGTAATGTAAAATGATTTTCTTCGAAAAAGAAATTTACATATTTTTTTATTATTTATAAGCAGAGTTTTGATAATTTAAGCTCTCTGGCTGAAAATCTATAAAAACTTATTGTTTTAGGTTTGTTATTATTTGTTAAAGCAAATGGTTTTTGATGAAAAGATTGTGTGGCAAAGAGAGTTAAGCAAAAAAATATTATTTTTGTTTAAATTAACAAAACTATAAAATGCCTAAGTTTAACTTTGTTAATGTTATTTTTTAACAATGAAACGTATATATTTAATAAATATACTAAATAATTAATCATTTCAAATGATGTTAAAATAGAAATATTTGAAAAACTAATTTATGTTAATTGTTTTATTCATTTTGTAAAATACTATTTCTGATAAAACTATATTATTTCAGATAAAGTATGAATTTTATTATAATATTTATGACAATTTTTAAAATCTCCAGAACTTACGTAAATATAGAAAACAAAAATCAATTTTATTTTACATTATTAACCGATTACTTATCCGTTGCTTCCAACAATTCAGCCGTTTGAAATAATGGTTTTGTTGTGAGAATATTAAAATCTAAATGTTGTACTCGACCCTCCTTCTTGCGGCGATAATCTAACATTAAATCTTTAAAGATTTGAAAATTACTAAACGAATACAACAATTCGAAAATTTCGGAATCAACAAAACCCAACGAATTTGTTGTAGAGTCATAAGAACTATAATTAAAGAAAGAAATCAAGATTTAAAACACATTTTCAGTTTATATTTATTCTTATTTTCCAGTCTTACTTTAATTCCTGAGCAAATTTTTCCATATCGAAATCCTCCATACATTTGTTTAACTCTTCGATAAAGAATGTTTCAAATGTTGTGGTGTATTCCTCAAATACATCCATATATTCCAATTTGTTTTCTTCATTATCCTCAAATTTAAACCAATTTCTTTCCAAGAATTGTTCATGTAAATTTTGAAATGTGTCGCTTAGAACAATATCTTCTATATGACCAATGACTTGATCGAAATATTCATTTACCGTTGTTTGGCAAACAATATCGATGTTTGTCTCTTCGTTGTCACTATGATCCATGGTAAAAATATAATTTTATTTAGTTTTTTTTCAAAGAACAACCTTTTTATTTTTATTAAGAATTTTTTATAAATTTGATATTATTCGTTTTCTTAATGTCAAAAAATGGTTTCCAAGGCAACGATGAAAATATGTAACAGGTGTACAAAACTGTATTAAAAAATTTCCTACCCTAAATTGTATTGCTAGTTTCAAACAACAACAGCCAAAATGTTCCCCAGTCAGCAGAAAGTACTAGTCCATAGATTAGTTAATAAACCGGTCCATAGACTGGTAACCATGCTATTACTTTAAGTATTTAATAGACTTCTTCATAGACCATCATTCCATTAACTTATCTACGGTCTAGTCTATTAAATAGTCAAAGGAATTGCACATACACTCGCAATAATAGTCAATTAATTAGTAAACATTAAATAAATAAAAATCTATAGAATGGTCCATTGTCTGGTATTTAGACTACTGCATACGTAGACAATTGAAAAAGTTTATTAAATACTTTTTAATTAAAAACTTGTTCATTTTATTAATCTATTGTTAAGTGTATTTATAATTTGATCATCTTTTTGTAGAACAAAAATTCTATATTAAAAATATTAACAATTAAATGCATAAATTTGCAAACCACAGCCATATAGCAAACAAACATCGGAATCGGCTAAAGATACACCTTTGATATCGGCAACACACGAGTAAAAGCTATCCACAACTTCACCTGTTTTCAAATCAAGTTTATACAGCATTTGATCAACACCACTGGTAAAACCGCAACGACCACAGGAACTTAAGGCACTAGCGCAGACTTGAGCGGTATGTAAATAAGGTTTATGGAATTCATTTAATATCACAAAGTCCAAATCTTTAACTAACAATTCCGTATAAGAAACAGCTTGATCATCACCACCACTTAAGATTTTTAAACAATTATTTGAGGAATTATATAAAACAGCGAGACCGTTGATGCCACTAGAGTGATGTTGCAATTGATAACAACATTTCGAAAGTTTATTATCATAGAACTTTAAAAAGCCATCAGTGGCGGCCACTATTATTAAATCTAAATCTGCTAAATATTTTAGCTGTAAAATGCATTTGCCATAGAAATATTGTGTTAGCAACTGAATTTCTAAGGTTTTTAAATTAAGTTTTAAATGTCTTATAAAACCATCGGAACAGCCCACATAAATTTCATATTCCTCCTTATTTACAGCTTTAACATCCAAAGCCATCAAACGGGTCTCGGGATCAAAATTATAGTTTTTACTATTTGTTTTATTGCCGCTATCCTGCTTCAAAGTATAATTAATCAATTCCTTTATATGGTAACTTTTACAGTTTACTTTCGAAACACAAAGTTGAGCCCGACCACCTCCAGAAAATATTAAGAATTCATTGTCATTTAAAGGAATAAGTTTAAGGGCTCTTATATTCGATATATGATTATGTAATTCCTTGCACTCTTTAAGGCCATTTAATGGGCTAAAGGTATGAACTTTTAACAAATTATCATCACCTGCTGTTACTACCATTTGTGATGAAAGGGAAGTTTTGGGTAATATTTCCATTATATTACAGGGTGCTATATGCCAACGTTTAGCCAAAGGTAAAGTGGTTAACTCTTTATTTAATAAAGGCATTTCATAAAAACGTACTCTTTTATTTTTAATAAATGCTAGAGAAATCTTAAAGTCTTTGGGATTTATGATAAAATGCCAACATCTGTGACCACCACCACAGGGCAACTGCAGCAGGAAATCATATTCTTTACACCAAGCTACAAAATGATTGTCATTAAATCCTAGATACAAATCCAAATTATTAGAGCACTTTTCAATATATTCCACCCAGGAAACGGGTATAATTTGGCGAGAGCAGGTTTGCATTGTGGCATTGACAAAGTCAACTGTGAAAATATTTAGATCACCATCATGACCAGTAGAACGTATTAAAGCCGAGTTTAAGGTTTCTTGCAGACAGTGCAGATTAGTGGCTCCTAAATTGCCATGAGGATGTTTTATAATTTGTTTTAAATCATAATTATTGGATTCTTCTTGAAGCTGATACAGCAGCAAATTGCCTTGTCTATTGCTCACCACTATCCATTTTTGCTGCTGTAGTATAACAGCCGTTGTCAGCCAAGGTTCTTTGCATTTGGGCAATTCCAAAGTTTGTTTAATATTTAAGGATTCGTCAAATATTAAACAATTACCCTGATCATCACATAGTAAATATTGCTTTTTGCTAAAGAACACAAAACTTCTTACAACACTCTTAAGCAACTCCTCATCATATAATATTACAAACTCTCTACTGTTATCTTGATATTCTAAGATAATCAAACGTTTGTAGCCACATAAAGCGATACGATTTTCAAATACTTCCATTACCGTACATTTAAAATTTACTGCTATTGGCACTTTTTCCCAATTAAGCCATTCCTCTCCCTTATGTATGGAGGTCATTAGATTATTTTGATTTGTTACTCCTATTAAATGTTGAGCATTTAGAAATTTAATTTTTGCTATATACTCTGTTGTAGATCCCTCTGTTAGTGCTGGTAAAAGTATTTCCTTGAGGGGTAGTTGAGTTTCATGCAGCACTTGTTTTAAACCAAAAGCCACTAAATTTCCTATAGAGCCAATCGTGTAAATAGTTTTAGTATTATTGTCGTAGACAAAATTCCAAATTGTGGCTCCATATTGTTGGCGTCTTTTGAACAAAAGTTGTCCATTTTTATGCCATAGACAAAAGTACGAATCCTCTCCCACACTTAGAGCATAAACATTGGCACCTATAGACACGCAATAGTAGTTATGTTAATATTTTCTTCTGCAATTTCTGACTGTTAAACTCACCATCATTTATAATACGCCCTTGGAAAACTCTAGCCACATGACCATAACCACTAGACAAAGCTTGCAGCTTTGAATCATTCCAATTGCCTTCAGAACAAAATTCAACTTTCCACCATTTTATGGCACGGTCATCACTGGTGGTTATAAGACATTGTGAAAACTGGTCATAATCAATTGAAAATATAACACCATTATGGGCCGAAATACGGTGCAATAAGGGAGCTACTTTAGGCTTTAAAGGCTCTTCCTTATTTATCTCATTCTGTTTAGGTTGCCAGATAAGCAACTCTCCAAAAGCATTACCCGCAAATACCACCAATTCATCCCATGTTTTGCCATATAAATGAGCACAATATAAAGTTGATTTGTCGGTGCAAGAGACCCTTTCTTTAAGGTCGCATTTGTTTTCTTTAACATTTAAAGAAAATCTCAATATTATGCTATGAGCTGTTAGTAGCACTATTTCACGGTCCGTAGTCACAAACAAACCACAACTAATCCAATCACTTAATTCTGCCCTATAAAATTCTCTGAATTCATAGTTTTCACTATATTCCAGCAAAGCAAACTCTTTTTCACCATAAACTAATAACAGTTTAACACCTGGGTGTGTTGACTTCCTTATACAGTGCACTTTATTTGTGAGTTTTATGTCCAGCACTTGTGTCTCAAACACGTTTTCTTGTTTGGGATTCCTTTTATACAAATGTAATTCGTTGCCTTTACCTTTGGAATTGTGGAAATAAAATACATTATTTTGGGTATTTGCAAGCAATTATTTATGGACTTACTGGTTAATATGGTAAAATTATCCAGGATTTCAATGGCTATTGAATCGGTCACTGTTTCTATTACTTTGCCCATGTTGTCATTTTGACATTTCATAAATTTGGAATACAAGTCGTATTTTGTTGTGCGCGAAGCACACAGATCTTTCATATGTCAAATCACATATGAAAAAAATGACATTTATTGAAATACATAGAAATATTTTCACAAATTGTCACTTGCTGTCAACTCATTCAAGTTGCTAGAGAGAGAGTTGCTGCGAATAAGCAGACTTGGCTGTGCACCTCACACAAACACGTGTATTTCTTATGGGACCTAGGCTGCTGCGTATCCCTAGGCCCACTTTCATTTGACGCAGCACATATAAAAAAATGATTTTGCTGTGCACCGCTTGACGAAATTTCTGTGCACAGCAGAATGCTCTCTGGAATCTGATGTTGTCAACAAATGTTTAAGAACACAAGTTGAATCACAACATGTTTATTGTTTATATTATTATTAATATTGAATACTTTTTTGCAACTCTGTATTTTCTTATCATCAAACAGCTGATGGTTGTTTTCACCACTTCTTTGGTGAAAATTGTTTGATTTAGTAGACGACCGTTAAAAAATGAAATGTGCAAAATTTTTTACAAAATTATTTTATATCTGATTTGTATACCCGGCGTTGCACGGGGTTTTAAGTGGTTTCATAACATTATACTCTAATATTCATTAATTAAAAATTCCTAAGGTCTCCGATATTTTACACGGCACATACACATAAAGAACTCCCTTTTTTACCCGCGCTTCTAAAATATGCATATTTCTAATAGGGTTCTATAAATCGACTTTTTGTCGAAAAAAGTCGAAGAAGGCGAAAAAAGTCGAAAACTCGAAAATAGTAGAAAAAAGTCAAAAATAGCCGAAAAATTAAAAAAAGTGGAAAAAATCAAAAACTCTAGAATAGTCGAAAAAACTCGAAAAAAGTAAAAAATAGTCGAAAATAGTCAAAAAGTCGACTTTTGACTAAATGAAAAAAAGTCGAAAAATCGACTTTGCATAAAATGCTAAAAGTTTTCTCCCTTTTGTCCTCTTTTGGTTCAGCTTTAGCCACTTTTCACATGGACGGACGGACAATGCTAAATCGACTCAAAAATGTTTCTGAGCCGATTGATATACTTTAAGGTGGGAATAAAACCAATATTATTGTGCGTTACAAACATCAGCACAAACCAAATACACCCTCCCCGCTAGTGGTGTAGGGTATAAAAATAGATACAAAATTTAGCTCCTTATTCTGTAAAACACTTCACCTGCGTTGAAAATATTTTCATACAAATTTTTGAAAATATATGTAAAATGAAGTGAAGTGAGGAGAAGGAATTTACATAATAACCTCCTTTATATAAACACAGAAAACAGGAGTGTACATAATTTTTAAATAGTATAAAAGTCACAATTTTTATTAGCGTAAACTTTTAATATTAAAAATTCTATTTATTAACGAACGAACTAACTCTTACTGACTAACTAAGCAAAATTTAAAAAATCTAAATAATTAAGAATCATTTTTTAATTAAAGTGCAGTTTAGTTTACTATTTAGTTCAACTTTGCCGATTAACAAAGCTGTCAATGTTATTCTTAACATTAAAACTTTTTTAACAATCTTAATGTTATTGACAATTTCAATATTAAAATCATGCTAGAGTTTAACCCATTAAACATCAAGGTCAAAAGCTACAACCCACTATAAGTAGGGTATTCTATTTTTTAAGCTTTAAGTATATATGTATAGAATATATGTATTATTGTAACTGCATTTTGTTTAAAACTTGTACAGAATATTTAATTTCAATTAATTTTATTTTTAAATATTTAATTTTTTATTTTGTATTCAATTTCAACTTAAGCAGTGATATTATATTCCGCGCAGAAATAAATATAAGTAGGTACGTAGGAACGAACGAGTATACATACGTACACCTCCTCTCCATATAAGTAAAAACTGATAGAAATTCATATAAAGAAATCAAGTCACACGACTTATGGCTGGTGAATAACGTGATTTCGAATTTTACGGGCGAACATTGTTTTAAACTCGCAGACTTGTACGTATTGCGTTAAAAATTGAACATTTATAAATGATAAAACTGAATTATGCTAACGTGTCAGTGACTGACTGGAATTGTTGCGTCAGACGTTCATTCAGACAGGCAGTCGGTGGATACGAGTAAGAATTAACACATATACAAAATACACACATGTCTATACATGGGTAGAGAAATAAACAAATACAAAATCAAATATGAGAAAAAGAGCGTCTTTGAAAGTATATAAAATTTACTTAATTTACGTACTCAATGACTTTTTTAAATTCTCTGTAATTATGCAGTATTATAAAATTATTTACTATTTGAATATATAGACAATCATTTTATGCTTTTCTTTTTATTATTTTTTAGCTGTACGAGCCCCTCTTTATTGTGTTTTTGTATTATTATTTATGTATTTATGTTTTTTTATATTCTTTTTAATTCTATTCTTTCTATTTATATTTTTGTTGTTTCATTGTATTTGGAATTAATTTCATAAGATTCATGTGAAATTTCAAACACGTGCTATTTTCAAATTATGTTGCCAAGTAGTTTTTTTTGTCCAGTTTCAAATTTGACATTTATTTAAACCGAATTTAAAAACATTTTATGTAAATGAGCGCGAAGTACGTACAAGTCGGAATTGAAACGAGTTTTACGAACTTTATTGATATTTTTAGATTTCTGTTGTTATCGTCGTCAAATGTGCTTTCAATAAATGAAGAGAGTTTATAATCTGTTTATTATACGGTCTGTGTCTGGCGGCTATTAAAAATGTACTACGTAGATTGTGAAAAATTTACATTTATGCCTGAATTAATGTTAATTAACCGCCAATGGCGACAACGTTGTAATCTTTTAAAAACTATTTATTTTGCAAAATAATATTGAGTTCTCGGCTTTAAATTACAGAATACCCTATATTTCCTAGGGTTTTCCAACAATATATAGGTATGTAGGTGTAAAAATTCACATGAGATTTTTGGAATGAAAGGTTGCTGATGGCACCTGTACGGATTCGAAAATTGATTACAAAAAAAAGTGGTTCGTCGTCAAAATACTTTTGGTGTCAAACTTTGATTAATGATTCAAATTATCTTCTGACAGTTAAAATAAAAAATAAAGCTATGCATAAACGGTTCTCATATCTGCTAACTCTACTGCCTCAACAAATATTCAATGTATTTAAAAATCGCAGTCATTTCCTTAACAACTTACCGATTGGTTACTTTTTATTCACCTTTCGCTATAAATGTACTCCATGTAATTGATTGTGACGATTTTCATTTAACTTTTAGTAAGAAAGAGCGGATATAGTCGTCTATGTACTGTCCTCAAGTAATCTAGAGAGTAGACAATTAAAAAAACTTAAACGAATAGGTTGATTGTCGTATATTGACTTCATCACAGCTAGCATTTGGAAAATTGTTGGGTGAATAATCAACAAACTGGGTATTTTTTCTTTTGATGGCCTTGAAGTGATCAACAAAATGCGCTTTTAAAAAATTTTTTAAAAATGATCCCGATGTATGATATAAAATTGACCATTCTGGTGTTAGAAATATGATATTATTTATCTATCTATCTATCTATCTATCTATCTATCTATCTATCTATCTATCTATCTATCTATCTATCTATCTATCTATCTATCTATCTATCTATCTATCTATCTATCTATCTATCTATCTATCTATCTATCTATCTATCTATCCATCTATCTATCTATGTCCTCCTTGAACATCACTATAAAGCTTAGAAATTGTCATTGACAACAATAATTTGACATTTTGTTTGTCAAGGACATTTTTGTTTTGCCGAATTTCGCAACATAAAGTTGCCATGCAGAATTACGATGAAAGAATAACATTCCAGAAATACCCAGAAGTTCTATTAATCGGTTTTTGTTTTGTTTTAATATTTTTTAATGTGTACGGGACAGAAATCATGATTTCATTCATCAATACGTGCAATAAAGCAAATATACAAACATTCCCTCGATGTTGTATACATATGAGCGACTGACCAGACCAGACCAGAGCAAATACATATATTTTGAGTCATATCCACAAAAAAGTTTTTATTGTTTATTCAATACATGTTATTCGAGTGGTGTTAGCAACAGATTTTTCTTTAAATTTCGTATTTTTATTGGTGAAAAACATATTGTTTTGTGTTTAATTTTTAATTTCCAAGGAATATTAATTACTATAAATATTATTATAATATTATATGTTAAAAGGTTTTCTTATCATCGGATTAGCAAATGTGAACGAGAAGCTTATTATATTAAGTTATCTTCTAATAATATATAAAAATACTATTCCTTAATAATATATTGCTCCAATCATCATGTGTCTCAATTTTTTTTTAAACATTTTATAACTTAAGACTTTAAAGTTCTTGAAAAAATCATCTCATTTATCATATTATGAAAGTTTTACTTAACCCTAACCTAAGTCTCATCTAAAAAATTAATACAAATTTTTAAAAACAATTTCAGAACAATACATACATATAACTGAGATCGTTTGAAATATATACCTATAGTACTGCATTAAAGATCAACACATTGAATGAAAATTTCTGTATTATTTCTTTTAGATTCGGTTATAGTAGAAAAATTGATAATGTTACTAGCCTTCTACCAGCCCTCGTTTTAAATAGAGGTACAATCATTATTAAATGGCATTTATTATAGAGTGACAAGTCAGACCCTCATGCCTACAATTATTTGTTAATTTTTTCAATGTTTAAACATTGTTATTGTAATTTTTTTTTTTAAGCAGTATTAATTAAAAAATATAAATTCTCATAGTTCATTGATTCAATGTTTGCTTAATTAAGCAAATAATAAAAAAATAATTTCTATCTTATCAGTTAAATGTATATAAATCTCCTACACAAAAACAACCCGTAAGTGATGCTAATGCTAAATGGCCCAAGACTTAACCATGATAAGGGTTTTTTCTATTTATCAAAAGTCAGGAGTTTGTTTTTTTTTTCAAATTCATTGAATAATTTTTGTTTTTGGAACTATGTCAAATGAAAAAGTACTTGAAATGAAACGATAGTCGTAGAGAGATATCAAAAAGAGGGTGTGTTTGTGTTTCTAAGTAGAAAGGAACGTAATTTTTATATTTGATATAGAAATATATGTACATATATTGAAAATGTGCCATCATAGCCATAAATATAACTTGTATATTTGTACAATTATAGAAATAATGATGAAGTATTTTAAAACTTTGTTGAAATACAATCTAAGTACAAATTCGATATTACTTTTATTTTTATTTTTTTTTATATTGAATAAATGAGTTATTTACATTTGTACCGATCTCTTTCTTTTGAATTCTTTTAAATGTTATATTTAACTTTCTTACACCACAAATATTTATTTAGGTTTAAAATAATAAATCATTGTTGGTACTTCATTATCAGAGTAATAATATCTTTAGGTCGTAGAACTTATTAACTGATAAATTCTTTATATTAAAATAAAAATCCAGGGGGTTTTTTCAAAGTGTTTCCCAGAAATAAAAGCCAATTTGTACAGGTAATAAAAATGTAATACGTGCGAAATTGACTGAATTCTTTTTAAATGCTTATTAAATTGATGAAAATTTTTAGTATATTTTTAAATTCTTGAAATTTCTCTTAACATCTATATTGTATTTTTTGGTGAATGTGAGATGACTGAATTTTGTTTATTTATTAAATTGTATCACAATTAAATTGTTTATAGTTTTATATTCTAGTAAATTTTTTTGTTAATTTAATTTTCTCAATTTAATTTCGTTTTGAGTAAAAGAAACAGTTTCAAATTGATATCAAATCATTTATACATTTAACCAGTTGCTAGGAGAATATGTTGTTCAATGGAAAATTTCAAAAATTTTGTGATTTTATTATAACATTTACATAATATAGGGTATTCACTACAACGAATTCATAATTTGGGAAATAATCCATAATTTTTTAAAAATGTGCCTAAAGTTTCAGCTATGAGATTTTAATATTTTAAACACATTTTATAAGACAAGACAAGACAAAATTTTAAATTTGAATTTTATATAACGAAAAAAAAAATCTTAAAATTAACTGAACAAAACTGTACTAGAACTAAACTAGAACTGAACTAAAACTGAACTAGAACTGAACTAAAACTGAACTAGAACTGAACTAAAACTGAACTAGAACTGAACTAAAACTGAACTAAAACTGAACTAGAACTGAACTAGAACTGAACTAGAACTGAACTAGAACTGAACTAGAACTGAACTAGAACTGAACTAGAACTTGAACTAGAACTGAACTAGAACTGAACTAGAACTGAACTAGAACTGAACTAGAACTGAACTAGAACTGAACTAGAACTGAACTAGAACTGAACTAGAACTGAACTAGAACTGAACTAGAACTGAACTAGAACTGAACTAGAACTGAACTAGAACTGAACTAGAACTGAACTAGAACTGAACTAGAACTGAACTAGAACTGAACTAGAACTGAACTAGAACTGAACTAGAACTGAACTAGAACTGAACTAGAACTGAACTAGAACTGAACTAGAACTGAACTAGAACTGAACTAGAACTGAACTAGAACTGAACTAGAACTGAACTAGAACTGAACTAGAACTGAACTAGAACTGAACTAGAACTGAACTAGAACTGAACTAGAACTGAACTAGAACTGAACTAGAACTGAACTAGAACTGAACTAGAACTGAACTAGAACTGAACTAGAACTGAACTAGAACTGAACTAGAACTGAACTAGAACTGAACTAGAACTGAACTAGAACTGAACTAGAACTGAACTAGAACTGAACTGAACTAGAACTGAACTAGAACTGAACTAGAACTGAACTAGAACTGAACTAGAACTGAACTAGAACTGAACTAGAACTGAACTAGAACTGAACTAGAACTGAACTAGAACTGAACTAGAACTGAACTAGAACTGAACTAGAACTGAACTAGAACTGAACTAGAACTGAACTAGAACTGAACTAGAACTGAACTAGAACTGAACTAGAACTGAACTAGAACTGAACTAGAACTGAACTAGAACTGAACTAGAACTGAACTAGAACTGAACTAGAACTGAACTAGAACTGAACTAGAACTGAACTAGAACTGAACTAGAACTGAAGTAGAACTGAAGTAGAACTGAAGTAGAACTGAACTAGAACTGAACTAGAACTGAACTAGAACTGAACTAGAACTGAACTAGAGCTGAACTAGAACTGAACTAGAGCTGAACTAGAACTGAACTTAACGAGAACTAAACTTAACGAGAACTGAACTGAAAGCAGTTTTGGATGGATATAAAAGAAATGTGGAAATGGAAATTGTAAAAGATGTTGTTAAATATTTGTTATTATTATTGAGTAAAATATTTGATCAGTGTGGACATTATTTCTCTATTAAACATACTTTAGTTTAAGAGGGAAAATTTTTGAAAAAAAATAAAAAATAAACTTTGGGGGAATATACTGGAAAGACACAAATTTGTAGTAAAAAATATTTTAATCAATTTATAATATAGATGAAGACACTGAAAAGTTTTTTGACAAATTAGAAATATGTATGTACGTTTAAACATTTTGTTTGTGATCTCTCAATTCGAATCTAATTGAAAGCGCTACTTCTATTAATTAACAAATATTTTTGTATATATTTATATATATATTAATATATATACTGCGAATTTAAGCAGATAAAGAGAGGTGATGTCCACATGTACAAATGTATAAGTAAAATAAATTTATAATAAATTTCAAGAAAAAAAAGCAGTCATGGTCAAATAAACTTGTATGTGGAATGGAATTTAAACATAAATTATAACAAGTTCAAAAAGCTCTTTCACACTTCTATCAAATCAGAAAAAAGAAATAATACAAGATTCTTTTAAAACAAAAAAATGACAATAAAATTTTAATAAAAGTAAAAAAATTGTCTGGCATTTTTAAACATGTACTGTTAAATAATAAATTAAATAAAAAAAATCAAAATTTAATTAGAATATAAAGCAAAGATTTACAAAAAATAAAAGAATAATAACATTTTATTTCACGTTTTTCTATTAATAGCCACATATTAAAAACTCGTAACTAACAATTTTTTTTTTAAATTTTAACAAACCTTATAAACCTTTACTTATAAGAGGTATAAACAGGTTCCTTAATTGTATTAAAATAAAAATAAATATTAGATGCGTCCAGTCAATATGTCATTATTTATATTGATAATTATTTAATTAATGTCAATAAACCAGTTACAACTGATATACACTTGTCACCGCCTGTGAAGTGTGCAAATTGACCCACAGATTATTTTTATTTTCTAGCTAAAGATGAGTTTGTTTTGATTGCAAGAAAAAGTGGAATCATTTTTATTTAAATGACCGTCTCAAAGTTATTAATTAAATACTTTGATATTGGACTTTAGATTTATTGAAAATAATCAATCAACAAGAAACATTTAAAAAGTGTTTAGTAAAAAACAACAAGCTTATTTAAAATTTTTTTAAGCTTTTTTTCTATAATAATATTTTTTTTGCTTTTTTCTATAATTACACATTTTGTTTTCTAACGTTGAAATTTGAAAAGGTCATAAATTTGATTTTTTTCACAATTTTTTTTTATAAAAATAGGAAGTATTTATAAAATGGCCTTTGAAATCTCTTATGTATATATAAAATTTTGATTTTTTTTATAAAACAAAACTATGACAAGTTTGTTGATATTTTTTTTTGGAAAAAATATTCACGTGCTGGTGTGTGTGACAAGGTATTCCCTCCCGTGATTAAAAAACCAACAAAAATATCATTCATTATTATTTTTTTTTTAATTTACGTGGTATATATGAAAATTTTCTATAATATTTTTGGTAAGAGAAATATATTTTGTATAAAATTTTTATATTTTTAGAAACTTTTAAAATATCCCTCGCATAATATTAAGGCCAAAATATTTTCTTTATTTTATATTTCTATGTGGATAGGTTCGATGAGCTAGAAATCTTTGTAATTTTTCCACATATTTTTTTATAAATTTTAAAAATTGTGTGTTCTATTTTATTGCCCCCATACAAAATGGGTCAATTTCTGAAATTTATACATTCAAATGGAGAATATTTTTAAGAATTTTTTGTTATGTATTTAATAAATATCTCTTTTTTTAAATTTTGTTTACAAAAGTGTAAACAGCTGATGCCAAAAAATTATAAAATTTTTATAAAAATAAACATTTAAATGTTTGATTTATCGACTTTACAATATACTTCTTTAATAAGGTTTTCATTAATTTTCATATTACATTTACAATTGTCTTCGTAACAAAAACGAATTGTTGCAATGTTGACAACGTTGCGTCTATCATACAATTGGGTTTTCCTAATAAAGATAATCTCAACAAGAGCATAATTTTTTTTAAAGAATAGTATATTTTGGCTTTGTTTTATTATTATTGTATTTAATGTTCATTTTAACTTTTTCTTAATTTTTTCTGAGTTCAATCTGATTTATGTTAAATTCGGAGAAATGAATTCACGAACTCTGACAGATTAGAATACTGACTAGTAATCTATTGATTAGTTAAAATCTTAAGACCATATTTATTCATATAGCATCTCATATACAGCGGAATTTTATAACACGATAACTGGAAATCATAATGTAATGGAAAAATTTGGCGGCAAATTTGACAATCAAATGCCAATTGATAATCCGATTAGTTAATTTAAAGTTTAATTTAAACTGATGTTAATCCCTTTGATGAGTACAAAATTAAACATTGCAGTGTTGCCATAGAAAACAACAGGGAACGTTACTGTTTGTTATCAAAACAATGCATGTTTTATAAAAAAGAAGAAGACAACGCTAAGTGGAGTTTGAAAAACAAAGTCTCCATAATTTATACTTATCAAGATTTAAAACATTTCACTGATTATTTTTATAAAAAAACTTTATTAATTTTTTGCATCACTTATGTTTACAACATTATTTCTTGCTTAAGTTTAAACCAACACCATTGGGCGTTTAAGCCAGCAAACAAAATTAACTGAGTATTAAAAAAATAAAAATTTATTTCAATTTAATCGTTCACCTAAACATTGACCCTTAGTAAAGTATACTTGGGAGTCTGGATTAAATTTTTTTTGGTATATATTATACTTTTATAATGACAACGTTATATATAAATCTATTTAAAAATTATGTAGACAATACATACTGGTTGAAAAATACTTTAAACTGCAATTTGTTTCAAAATCTACGACAAATCCCATTGAAAACAAAACTTGTAGAAACATATGGATTACACTAAGAGAAAAATAAGCAAATTCTTGTCAAAATCTCAATATTATTTTTGTAATAAATTAGAATTCTATTGATATTCTTAAAATTCAGTATATAGCCTAGACTGTGTAGGTAAAATGTATGCTGTACATTTAAAAATTGTATTTTAAAAGGAAACTGTACAATTCTTTAAAAATATATGTACATATTTCTTATTATTTCTATTACAATAAGCAGTTATTAATACACATGTATGTATGTGCATTCTGTATGAACTTACATGTGTTTATACTTAAAGTACTTCAAATTGTAATTGATGTTTATTTGACAACCAGCTGCTTTAAATAACACTAGACAACACTGTAAATGCATTTTAAATAAGAATTGCTGATTCTCATGTATTTCTAACTGCTGAATTCAAAAATTGTTATGAACATTTTCCGTTAGTTCTAGTTTCCGAGATATTGTGGTTTTTGTCATGACAAGCACCTACAGATATCTACAACTATATATTTTTTTAAAGAAAGAACATTGCATATATCCAATTCACTATCGGTATCGTCCTGTTGTATCATCATACGTCAATAATATTTCGTAGACAATTTTTTTTGACACAAAAACAAAAGAATAGTGAAAACTTACGACATACAACGATACGGCACTGATTGTGAATTGTATAAAATTTTGAATTCATGGGTATGTAACAAATAAAAGTTGTATTCTATCCGAAATATTTCACTGCGTTTTTAACCGAATTTCCAGTTTTAACCGAAAAGTGGTATCATCGGTTTGTGTAGGTAGTACTTTATGGAAAAACTCCAATAAATTTAGCCCGAAGTATTGTTATAAGGATAAAACAAAAATTCTTAATTTTCTTCCAAGGCAATTTAGTTTTACTGCAATAACTGACATCATTATTATGCTCTTTAGAAAGATAATTTTGTGTAGAAACTTTGGAATTAAGTTCCAGTTTTGCATAGTTAAGTAAAAACTTCAAAAAAAGGCGTAAACATTGTCTGTACAAAAATCGTAATATCTCTAAAACTTGAGCTAACCGAATGTTTAAATAATGATTTCTGAACTCAGCGGATGGAAATACATAGGAATAAGATATTTTTATTTAAAAGGCACGCAAAAATTTCGATTTTGTTGACTTGTGTTGACAACTGTCTGTACAAAATTTTTATCACAAACCCATCTCTAAACTTTCTTCTAAATAAGATCCCCTCATAAAAACAATTTTATTTTATACAACATATTATTAAAAAAGTTATTAAAGGTTCAGTGAATGATCTGAAATGTAAAGAAGGCCTTAAGTAGGTCGTATTTAAGGGGCTTATACTAAAAATGGGACATTTGCATTTCATACAATATTGTATGTAATGACATTCCATTAGTGTATATAGAACACCTTTCCCCAACTGAGATTATATGGTGTAACACATTTAAAATTTATGAAAATATTAAAAGAATAATAAAATATATTCAACTACATCTATAATTATTAATAAAAATACAAATAATGGCTCATTTTGGCAAAAACCCAACGAGGAAAACACGCAAATTTCATGGGAAAATATTGGTCACATGAATGGAGGACACAACTTTGCTATTTTTTCCCTCTGACTGACGTTTGAGTGGGTGTTCTGGTTGGGTTGGGTGGTATAGTGACGATACTGGTATGACATCTCTTATTTTATATATAACAAACCAATTTCTATTTTGACGCCTTTTTTTGTTTCAAGACGCATAAGACGTGATATATATCACGTGAAGGTGTATATACAATTATATCTTTTTGAGATTTTTTTAACTTTTTTGTTTGTTCATTTTGTTTAAACAATAATAAACAAATGATTTTCTTTTGTACAAAAAGTATGTTCATAATGAAAACAATGAGAGTTTTAACAGTAAATTGTAGTTAGAAAGAGAGTGCTTACACTATGAACATGTAAATACATAATATTTGAGAGTGTAGATTTGTTTTTCTCTATGGACTCACCTTGTTTGGAGTGTGTGTGTTAGTAGAAGTTTTTGTAAGTCATTTCAGTGTCATTTGTTAAAAGCAAATCACTTGAGGGGTGTTGCGGTCTGTAATGAAATAGAAAATGTTTTTGAAATTTTTGAAAAATATGGTGAAAATGTTTAAAAGGAATAAAAAAAACTATAATTGTTTTTAAAATTAAAAATCTTTTTCTTAAACTTATTGGGATAATATTCTTATTTTGGATCAATAAAATGATTTTAGAGAAGATTTTAGAAATATTTTTTTTTTTTTACAAATTTGATTTCACTTTTTAGTTAAGAATTCATAAAGCTATTCTGAAACTACTGTGTTCATGTAAGATGTTGGTTGGAAGCGTTATTAGATTCCATAGAACCATTCTGGAACTAGAAAGCACATAATTAACTAATGGCAAAGGTTTAATTCCTAAGAAACTCTTTAGAAGAACTTAAGATTCACAACATATACCAGAGAAAGAGTTCTGGAGTTAAGGCAATATTACTGTTATTTAATTCATACTAGTTTTTTCCTGAAATTTTAAATTTAAAAAGTAAAATTGTGAACAATTTATAGAGACAAAACAATTTTAATATTTTTATTTTATACAAACATATAGAAAAAATATTTTTGTTTAAAACAGCTGTTGGAAAATTTTTCCATTCGTTTGTTGTCATTGATTTATGATAATTTGTTTTTAATTTTTTGTATTTTTAAATAAAACGAAAATATAATAATTTTTTTTTCGCATTTTGGCCTTTTTAATTAAAAAAAAAAGTAAAAGAAAAATTTTGTTTTGTGAATTACTGTCACAAAAAAATAGACTTTAACTATATTTAACCTTCATATGAAAATTAAATTTTAAAAATAATGTTTATTGTATTTATAAAATTATTTCTTGAATATTTAGTTTGTTTTTTAGATACAAATTAAAATTTTGCTATATTTTTATACAATAATGGGTTAAAACAACGACATTTAAATACGTCATTCGAGATTACATACATATATACTCCCGCCATTATAAAGGCAAAAACAAACCATCAACTCCCTTCCCAATAAAATAAACTGATACTCTAAAAATGTGACGTCAATGGTTTTTAACTAGTACAAAGTAAAAATATATTAAAAAATAAGAACAAAGTATATACTCTTGTTATACCCTATACTATATACTAGTGGTATGGATATTAAGGGTTTATATTGATGTTTGTGACACCCAATTTAAGGTAAAACAGTTGGCTCAGAAATACTAAGTTTAAATTTTATCTGTATTAAAGAAAAATTGAACATATATTTACTATAAGAAATATATGACTATCCAGCTATAAAGAATTCGATCCATAGTTAGCCTTAAAAAACTTCTTTAACAGTCCATGAGAGTTTGATTCATTACTAAATTAAGCCTCAATATATCTTAGCAATCATTGCTTTTACATATAATATAATCATAGCGGATATAGGGCATCTATAATTTCTTACTGATTTTCAATTTTTTAAGAGTAGTATAGACAACATCAATTTTAGTATCTACCCAACAACAAACTACATACATATTGTGTATCTATACAAAAACAACATGACAACCTAAATTAATGTATTCATACATCTATTTTCAACACAGTCCAAAGTACTGTAAGGTTCGGGTCAAATTTTGAAGACAAAAACTGAGACAACAACAAAATAAGCACAAACAAACCCAACAATAATGGAATTTTTACAAAAACTTACTTAGCAAAGCAGACTGAGAAGAACGGGGTGTATGTGTTTTCAGGATAAGAGAGGAAATGAGTAATGAACTTATCAGTACAGCAAATAACAGACAACAGGGAGGTAAAAAAAATAAGCAAATTGCAAAAATAAGAAGAAAAAAATCAATTTGTTTAATTTTAGCACAACTTGAAATTATATACACATATATATGGACACACACACACATTTATATTACACTACTACTATTAAAGAATATAGATTTGTATGTATGTATATGTTGTTATATACAAAAAATAAGAGACGAGCCCCTTTTAAAAACTGGCTGAGTAAATTTTATACATAAAGTTATACTAAGTGGGTAAAGAGCAGCATAGGAAAAAGGGAGGATTATTTGTTTTGTTGTATGTTTGTAGTCATGGAAATCACATAAGAATGTACAAGTTGAACAATTGCAAAAAAACAACGAAATGATAAAATTTGGAATATACTAAGCGAATAAATAGCCGTATTGGTGAATAGCAAGTTATTCCCAGTGAAATTAAAGAAAATATCCAATATTTTTGGAAAATGATGAAAGGTATCTATCTATCTATCTATCTATCTATCTATTTATCTATCTATCTATCTATCTATCTATCTATCTATCTATCTATCTATCTATCTATCTATCTATCTATCTATCTATCTATCTATCTATCTATCTATCTATCTATCTATCTATCTATCTATCTATCTATCTATCTATCTATCTATCTATCTAACTATATCTATCTATATCTATCTATCTATCTATCTATCTATCTATCTATCTATCTATCTATCTATCTATCTATCTATCTATCTATCTATCTATCTATCTATCTATCTATCTATCTATCTATCTACCTATCTATCTATCTATCTATCTATCTATCTATCTATATCTATCTATCTATCTATCTATCTATCTATCTATCTATCTATCTATCTATCTATCTATCTATCTATCTATCTATCTATCTATCTATCTATCTATCTATCTATTTCTTTGTACTCCGAACATTAGTACAAAGTTTATACATATTTATTATTTGCGTTTCAAGACTAAAATAAATCTTGCTCCTCTCACGTTTTCGGCGGACACAAATCATTTGTATATGGCAACGTATTCCACTTTTTTTATATCTATCACACATTCCATATATAGAAAATTTAAACCTAAAGAGTAAAAGAGGTGTGTATTTGTTTACAGAGAGTAAAAATCAAATAAATGTCACACTAACAAACATTATCACCACCACTACCAGCACCATAATTTTTGTTGCTGGAATTTTTAAAATGAGTATGTATGACGAAACACTCACTCACTCGCTAGTCAAAGTACAAACAAAACAATAAAATTAAATGCAGGAGAGGCGAAGTGGGGGCCTGCATTTAGTATTTCTAAAAAAAATGTGTGTGTTGAAAAAACAACACACATTCGAAAAATGTTTACATAGGAGAGGAGCATGTGTTGGTGTTGGTAGAGTCGAGGTCTTTTCTTAAATGTGATGTTTGTTTCGTGTTCAGCAACATTCATACGCAAATAGTGGAAGTGTTAAAAACACAAGAGAAGAGATACAAAATAAATTAAAATTATAAAATTTAAATTTTATTGTGTAAAAAAAATACAAAACTTTAGTATTGAACTAAATAAGAAAATTTGTGTTGAATTTTAAATTAAAGAAAAAATATTTATTACAAGAACAACAAAACAAATCATTTTGTGTGATAATTTATATCAAGAAGAAATAATAAAAGTGAGTAATTTTTTTGTTACTCTTTTAAACATTTTTTTGTGTTGTTTTAAATTTTATCTTTGATAAATAATTGCAAGTGCAGTTTTTTTCTTTCGATTGCAATTAAGTGGTGAAATTATTTTGAATTGTTGAGACATCATTTTATGGAGTTGTTAATGCAAACTTTTTACAAAAAAAAATGTTTTAAAATGAATGTATTTCAATAAATTTTGTATGGCATTTAATGCAAATATTTAATACACGTGCCTGGTTAATTTTTTTGTTGCTGCTGTTTTTTTTATAATTTCAAAATTATCAGAAATGTTTATTAAATTTGAGACACGAGATCCATCATGATTCATTGCTTTTTGTTGTTGTTTAAAGTATTGTGTACTTAAGGAAACCAACCGGCATTTGGTTGAGTGTGTACTTTTAAAAAAAATTTTGTTTTTTCTTTTTAATTTATTACACTTTGTTGTTTTAACAATTTCCGTTTAAGAAACCAATTAATTTTTTTTTTTTTTGATAAGAAATAAATTTATATAAAAAATCTACAATTGCTTGTTTAAGTTTTTTTGATAAGAAATTATAAAAATATGCTGGAAAAAAAAGAAATTATTAATAGATTTTAATTAAACAATTTAATATTTACAATTTTTAAAAAGAAAAATATTTAAAAATAATTTACAGAACTTTTCCAATGTCTCAACTTTTAAACAACAAATTTCCTTCCAAATGTTTGTGAGAGAATTACAGTTATACACTTAAAGAAAAAATTGAGTGATAATTAAAGTTATTAAAAGGTTACAAGTTTTTTAAAAATAAAAAAAGAAATTTACAATAAAATGTAATTTATTTTGAAAAACATTTCTAAAAATTTATAACGAACTTTATAAAAAGTAAACTATAAATAGTTTTATCAAAATTCTTAAAAACACTTAAAGAAAATACGCGCCAAAATCCTTCGAAACACTTGTTGATTTTATAATTAAAGTTTTATATAAATTACTATAAACTACAAAATTTTTTTAAAAAATTTCTATTAGTTTTTAAATAAGAAATAGCTTTGTATGTAAAGTATAATTTCTTTATAATAATACTTTGCCATTGACTTTTTTTGTTATTATTTTTTTATGCATATAAATTAAAATTACTTAATTGAATAAAATTCTAAAGTTCAATATAATTCAATGAACTTTTAATGGTTTGAATATTAAAATAAAAAATAATTAAAAGCACACGACAATTGTATCTTGATAAAAATATTTCAATTAATTAAATTATAAAGAAAGACTAACAAAATAACAAGTAAAAATATTAAAACAGTTAGATTAATATTAAAAAAAAATAAACAAAATAATAAAGAAATTTTATTCATTCATTAATAATTTGTTAATTAAAACAAAAGTAATAAAGATTTAAAAGTAATTTGTGTCAAAATAAAAATAAATATGACATAATTTATGATGTTTAAACAAAACATTTTTTGTAGCAAAAAAAATATTTGACAAAACAATTTAAAGGTCTGTCTGTCAATGCCCCGTGTTAAAACATATACATACTAATAAATACATACATATACACTTTAGTGGTCAAGTGATCTTTTAGAATATTATATGCAGACTTCCAAGGAAATTTTTAAATTTAGATATTTGTTTTGTTTTGCAAACATTATTTTTGAATATTGTTTTATGTTCAAATTATTGTTTTTTAAAATACGTATTGTTTTCAAAAAATATTAATAAAAATAATTGTTTTTTTTTAACTATAAAATGTTTTTAAGAAAAATCTGGCAAATATTTTAAGCAATTTCGAGAAAATTTTTTATAATTTGCAGTGAATATGTTTTTTAACTTTTTTTTTCGGCTGAACGGCAATTTTGAAAAAAAAATCTTATTGCTTATTTTCAATTAAGTAAACAATCAACATTTATATAAAGAAAATTTTAAAGTTTTCATCAAAAGAAACATTTTAGGTTTTTGTCTAAGGTCGTGTTTTTTTGATAAAGCTAATATTCATTCTTGGGTTAAACCTAGTTTATGTTTTGTGTTTTTCAGTATTCAGTAAAATTACTTATTATCTTAGTTTAACTGAGTGTTATTGGCCAATTAAACCTAAGTTATAAGTGAGAAAACACAATTAACAAAAAACAAAAAAATAATGAATTTAAAAGAAGAAAAACTAAATATTTTAAGTAAATTGTAATTTTCTGATTTCTTTTATTAATATTATTATTGGTTTAAATGTTTATTTATATTTTTTCTAAAATTTTACATTTTACAAACGTGATGTTTACAAAAAAACAGCTGTTCATTGTTTATGTTATCAGTTTTTGTTTATGAAGTTAACTGATCCTAAATCCATAACTGAAAAACACTATCATCAGTTAGAGTCCGCCTAAATTTGTTCGAAGTTTAATTTAACAGCAAGTTAAGCCTAGTTTAACTGAGCAGTAAGAAAGTGATGTTTACAAAAAACAGCTGTTCAATGTTTAAGTGTTTGACTGAAAAGTTAGCAATATAAACAAAGTTAACTATTCTTAAATCCATAACTGAAAAACACAATCATTGGTTAAATCTAAAAGCTAGTTAAGCCTAGTTTAACTGAGTATTAGGAAACTCGACGAATATTGTAAATTTGGTCGAAGTTTAATTTAACAGCAAGTTAAGCCTAGTTTAACTGAGCAGTAATAAAGTAATGTTTACAAAAAACAGCTGTTCAATGTTTAAGCATTTGACTGAAAAATTGGCAATTTAAACAAAGTTAACAGATCTTAAATCCATAACTGAAAAACGCAATCATTGGTTAAATCTAAAAGCTAGTTAAGCCTAGTTTAACTGAGTATTAAGAAACCCGCCGAATATTATAATCAAATTAAACTTTGCAGAATATTGTTTAGAATTTCTAATGGTGTAACAAAGGCAAACATACTACTCTTTTATTCTCTCCTTTAATATCTCCTTTAATATCTTTGATTACTACAGTAGCTAAACGCTTACTCTTTTTTCTTTATTCCCTTTATTCGTAAAGTTGACTTCTTGAAAAAGACAATTGCTTAAAGTAGCAGGAAAGTAAGAGTGTTATATTTTCTTTAGCTTAGTTTTCTGGTAATTAAGAGTAAAAATTATAAAAAATTTAATAAAGTAATTATTACACAATTTTAAATTAAAATTCAACACCCATTTAAAAATTTCCAAGAATTATTAAAGCAATTGTTAATAACATAAAACAAAATGATTTTAAATAGCAAAAAAATGCAAACAAAAAAACGAGTGTCTGTCTATTTCCATAAATATGGCATGACTTATAGTAAAACTACACACCCCCTGATTGGCCCCCTTGTATACAAAACAAAAATCAACCTAACTAGAGAAAAAATGCATTTGCAATAACAAAAAAATAAGAAAAAAACACAAATAAAGTCTATATACTACTATACAAAACAATAAATAAACAAATAATTTATAATAAAATTTAAATTTTATTAATTTTCATTTCAGTTCAAAGCGGTACATACAACCAAGTAGACGTGTACACAGCAGAATAACTAAAATAAGTTTTGCAGAAAACAAGTTAAAAAAAAATAAAATTCCATACAACAGAAAGCAAATAAAAGATACTGCCAAAGCAAAAGAATATAAAAAAACTTAAAAAAATTAAAAGTGTGAGTTAAAGCACGTACAACAAACCCCTCCACAAAAAAACTAGTGAATTTAACTTTAACCAACTTTTATCATCTATCATACACCTAAATTTAGTCTCGTGTAAGATAGTAAAACAATTGATACAATACAATAGTTTTGTGAATGCAATATTTATTATTATTATTGAAATAGTAGTGATATTACTTGGTCTCATACATACAAAAACAAAATAATTAGAGACGAGCCCCGTTTTTCATTACTCAAACAACATTAATACGTGTCAGTGTGTTTGTATATAAAAATTGCAACACACCCCCCTTTTTAAAAGAGAACAACAAAACATCATCGAAGAAAGGAAAAACCAGAAAAATATTCGTAGAATACATTCCAGCTACAAAAAAAAAAAAAAAACAACTGAAAAACTCAATTCATAAATACAACGGCAAACTGTTATACAGTCATACGATTTATAAATAAATAGAAGGCAGGTTAGTATATACATACATATATAATAAATTCCTATAAACTGTTACATGCACACACATTTTACAACCATCTACATCTATTTTTATTATAATTAAAGTATGGAAATATATACATTCATGCCGTAAGACGTACATACAAAAAAAATTATGTTCTCGTTAAAAAAATATATGAGTACACACCAGTACGTTCAGGCAAACGTGTAAGTTTCCAGTGTAAAATGAAATTGGTTTAGTCCGATATTGGAATCAATTTATATAAAAAGACTGAGAGAGTATATATATCATTTAGTAGTGATGCCACTTTAATTTTAAATGTTAACGGTAAATGTAAAGTTTACGGTAAATCTAAATAATTCCTAGAAGAAAACTGAACGTTTAAATGTTTGTATGTATTAATAGAATCTCTTTATTTGCCATAAATGAAACTTCAAAGAACAAATATATCTTTTTTTCAAAATCCTTACAAAAAAACTACTGGCAACACAATTCTATTCCTTAGTAGCTAGTGTAAATCAATTCTCTCTCTCCCTGTTACATATTGTGTAAAAAAAGCTCTCTTGTAAAATTCATACCCATATAGCGTATACTTAATATTTACTCTATACCACTACTACTCTCCTCTAAACTTATTCACAGACATACTCATACACATATTCATTATTTCATTTCCATATAATATAACGAAACAGAAAGCAAAAAAAAAACAACTTTCCAGTATTTTACTAATAAATTGTCAATTTTGACCTTCAAGGTTCCTTCAAAAGTACAACAAAGTCAAGTCATACAGAAGCTCTGAACCCGAGCATTCGTCATACACCAAACAACTACTACGGCTACAACAACTCAACTGAGCAACGTATAGAAAACGTTTTTTGGAGAAAAAAAAAACAATTAAATAAATAAAGTATATTTTTTCCATTTTAAAAGCCGATTGATTATTAACAACTGCTACGAGTGTGGACTGGTTAAAGTGGTCTGGTCGTCGTCATCGAGAGATCTATACAGAGCAATACACGAAAACGCAGAAAGAAACCTTAAACAGAGTTTGTGTAGAATTGATTCCGTTGTAAGCATTTAAACGAAACGGTCGATACCAAATTTGAAAGCGGAAAAAACGGCAACATTTTGAATTGTGCTGTGCGAGACAAAGCAAATATTAATTTTAAACAAAAAGCAACTATTCAAATAAAACAAATACACAAACTTTAAGCAAAAAGAAACAATAAAAAAAAAAGAAAAAATCTAAAGAAAAATCGCAAATAGAAATAAATTAAGAAACAAAATGGATAAAGATTTAAATGTGGCCATGCAAAATGCATCTATAAATAAAGAATGCTGTTTGAAAACGGCAACAACGTCTACATCGACATCTTCAAATGGCTGTTGCAACAATTTAGTGTGCAATAAACAGACGTCGACATCATCCTGCCCCACCGCAACATCACCACTCTCATCCCCCTCGTCGGTTCATTCCTGCTGCCAGCAGTCACTCATCAATGGTACCGTGAACAATAACAACAACAGTATGAATTGCCAGAAATTCTCACAAACCAATGGCTCATCGCAGACGACATTGTCTTGCCACTGCAGCAAATCGTTGGACGAAACAGACAGATCTGGTGCGGCCGGTGATGCTGCCATGCAATCGTTCATGTCGACTGCCTCCGTGTTGGCAGAGGGCGACAATATTGCATCGATATTGAACCACAAAACCACAAATACGCCACCAACGACAGCACCGTATGCCAATGCAAGTGTCGCGGAAAAACGCAAGATGGTGCACGAGTTATGTCAGCAATTGATACTAACGGATGAGCAGATTAACGAACTAACTTATCGTATACTCCATGAAGTTAAAAAAGGTTTGGCCAAGGAGACCCACCAGAAGGCGAATGTCAAGTGTTTCGTCACCTACGTACAAGATTTGCCCAATGGCAACGAACGTGGCAAGTTCTTGGCACTTGACCTTGGTGGCACAAATTTCCGAGTCTTGTTGATTCATCTGAAGGAGGAACATGACTTCCAAATGGAGTCTCGCATCTACGCCATTCCCCAGCATATTATGTTGGGCTCGGGCACACAACTGTTTGATCATATCGCCGAGTGTTTGGCCAACTTTATGAACGAGCATGACGTCTACAAGGAGCGTTTGCCTTTGGGCTTCACTTTCTCCTTCCCCTTGACACAGCTGGGCCTCACCAAGGGTCTGTTGGTCACCTGGACTAAGGGTTTCAACTGTGCTGGTGTGGTTAATGAGGACGTAGTCCAACTGCTGAAAGATGCCATTGCCAGAAGAGGTGATGTACAAATTGATGTGTGTGCTATTTTGAATGATACTACTGGCACTTTGATGTCATGTGCGTGGAAAAATCACAATTGCAAAATTGGTCTCATTGTGGGCACTGGTTCAAATGCCTGCTACGTAGAACGTGTAGAAGAGGCTGAGATGTTTGATGGAGCTGGAAATGGTAAATCACATGTACTCATCAACACCGAGTGGGGAGCCTTTGGCGATAACGGTGCTCTCGACTTTGTGCGCACCGAATTCGATGAAGAAGTCGACAGTCATTCTATTAACCCCGGCAAGCAGGTCTTCGAGAAAATGATTTCTGGCATGTACATGGGTGAACTGGTGCGTCTAGTCATAGTGAAAATGGTCAAGGCTGGTGTTCTATTTAGAGGACAAGATTCCGATGTTCTAATGACACGAGGCCAATTCTTTACCAAATACGTATCGGAAATTGAGGCCGACGAACCCGGAGTATTCACTAATTGCCGTTTGGTTTTGGAGGAATTGGGTCTCAATGACGCCACCGACGAAGATTGTGCCAATGTTCGTTATATCTGTGAATGTGTTTCCAAGAGAGCTGCCCATTTGGTTTCCTGTGGCATTGCCACGCTCATCAACAAAATGAACGAACCTCAGGTGACAGTCGGTGTGGACGGCAGTGTCTATCGTTTCCATCCCAAGTTCCATCAATTGATGGTGGAGAAAATCTCACAGTTGGTGAAACCTGGCATCTCCTTCGATTTAATGTTGTCAGAAGATGGTTCCGGTCGTGGTGCTGCCCTTGTAGCAGCTGTAGCCTGTCGGGAGGACAATGTACCCAAGAAAAAACAGTAGATCTGCTAGAAGGCAATTGAGTTATAATATACAAAAACAAGGTATTAAGATAATAATATACTAAATTACAATAACAAAAAAGTTTAAGAAAATATGTCAAAAAAAAGATGCGCTTACTTTTAACGATAAAATGATGACAACATGAACAGAGAGTTCTTTGAAGATTACATAAGCAAAAACGAAAACAAAAAATCATTAATTTGTGAGTAATTATTTATTAAGAACAAACATTAATAACCGATTAAAAGTTGAAAGTTTATTTTATATTTTTGTTGATTTAATTAAACTGTACCTGAAAATCAAAACAAAACAAAAGAAAACATAAAATAATAATTAAAATAATAAACAAACTACCACGAAAACAATAAACAATTACAATTAACGGCTTAATTACGTGATAATTCCAAACAATAATAAGAAAAGGTGAAACAATCACAAATTGTAAATTATTAAAATGTTAAACGAATATTGTAGTTAGTACCTTTTTGTAATTAAGCCTACGCGCATAAAAAACATAAATAGATAAAGTGGCCATTTAGATCCCTCTAAAAAGAAATACAGTAAACGAATTTCATTTGTCATTTTTAAACTCTCCTCAAACTTTCTCTCTTTGGTATTATTCCTTTAATAAGTAGAGCGAGAGCAAGGCATGCAAAATAACGGTTATTTTTAACGAATTTAATTTCTAATTTATAGAGTAATTATGCTAAGAGAACTCTCTTTCAATTCCTGTTAATATTCTCTCTCTCTATCTTTTGTTATTTCTTCTTTTTCTTCCTCTCTATTTCTTTTTCTGAGTCATACTCTTTACAGTACTAGTGATAATTTATGGCGTATTAATTTGGTATTGATTTTTATGAAAGAAGCTTTTGTTTTCAAAAATTGGTATTTAATTCATAGAAAACAAAAGAAAAGCTCAAAAAGACATGAATTTTATCAGATAAAGAAAACTTAAATTAATTTAATTAAATAAAAAAAAACTAAGCGCATTCTTTTTTTCTCTAATGAAATGATATTTTATGAAAATCTACAAACAAGATCATTTTTATTATTTTCATTTTTTTACAAGAAAATATTGTTTTTATTATTATTATTTTTTTTAAGTACAACCCATAAAGTTGATATATTTTTTGAATTACATTATACAATATTTTTTAACATTATATTTTATTTCTTAGTAGTATTTAGATTTTAATTTAGTTTAAATAAAAAAAAATATTATTTTTTGTTATTTTTAGACTTTTAGATCTAAAAACTAAATTGGCTTTAAATTATTTGTAAACAAAGAAAACAAAACCCAAACTACACAAATAAATTATATCATTTTTTATTATTAGTTTCATTAATTGGCCTTAATTTTTTTATTGTTATATTTACCAAGAAAACAAAATACTAAAAAGAAAAACGCAAACATTTATTTCAATTGAGTATAAAACAAAATAAAAACAAAAACTATTTAAACAAAATTTTGTTAAATGTTGTGTAATTTATAAAGTGGCAATTAGTTGAATATTTAATTAAATAACAAAAGCTTAAATCATTTACCAACTAAGTTTATATTAATTTAACAAATAAAAATTATAAAGCTAAAGCTTTTTAGAAAAATTATATCCTTAAATAAAACTCAATGACATAAAAATCTCGTTCGTAAAAGAAAATTAAATAAATGCAGCCACTTAAAAAAAAACAAAAAACGAATTATAGAAGAAAATCATTCAAAAACTAATTGTTGAAATGCACATTTATATTTAAAACAAAATTATACAAAATAAAACTAAATAACTATTTTGAATAAATACTAAAATAAATAAAAATATTTATTTGAAAAACAAAAAAACAACAAAAAATTCAAATGTTTATATTATTGAAGAGATTGCAGGAAACGAAAACTAGAAGAGAAGGAAATGCTCTCTCTCATAACTCCTACTTTAACATTTTTACTCTATTACTTCTATGGATATCATTAAAACAATATCAGGCAAATTTAAAGAATTGTTTTTAAGCCTTACTCTCTCTTACTCACACATTTTCCAACTTTCTTTTTTTTCTATTTTCATCACTTCTCTTTAATAACTAAATGCTCTTTTTCAAAAAAGAGTTTTATAAAGAGTATTTAAACCTTAAGAAACATAATTTTTGATTAGTATTGAAATTTCAAAAATTTTTATTTTAAACTATGCATGTTTTAACAAAATTTGCATTAAAAATATGTATTCTTTAAACAAAATGGACAAACGTTAAAAACTTAGTAAAATAAACGAATAAAAAAATATATAAGAAATAAAAATTCATTTAAATAAAAACACAAGAAACACACATTTTTTAACTAGTCTTCATTTAAACGTGTTTTATTTTTCAATGAAACAACTTTTAGCAAATCTAAATTAATACATGCTGGACTTGGTATGTAGGTTTGTTCGGTTTTACGTCAATAACACTAAGACATTATCGAAAAACATTTATTTTACCAGTAACCAGTCTAAAATTAAAGTATCTATGTACAACTATTTCAAATGTCTCTGTTTTTTTTATATTTCATGACTACATGCAAAATTCTGAATATTTATAAGAGATTTTGTGGTTTAAGTTTGTATTTAAATCTTCTTTTATGAATACATACTTGTAAATTATTTATAGGAATTTTTTATTTACGTATTTACTGTGATCGATCGATGTCGCTGACGTCGAGAATTTAGATAGTATTATATAGTCGAGTTCGTAGAGAGGTCTCTAGTCTATACTTTAGCTAGGACGAAAGGTAACACTATAGTCAAGATTATATATACTACATAAGTCAACGATTAATACTATAGCCAAGTATATAGTCCATCGACGTCGTTAAAGTCGAGAATTTAGATAAGTATATAGTCAATAAACTAATCTTTAGTCATGACAACAGACTAGTAAGGTCAAGACTATTGACTAGTCTGCAGTCACGACTATAGAGTTGTCTTGTCTGTAGACTGCTATAGTCTTGCCTACTTTAGTTTTGACTTTATGCTAGTTTTTAGTCTTAAATACAGACTAGTCAATAGTATTGACCTTACTAGTCTGTTGTCATGACTAAAGATTAGTTTCTTGTCATGACTTAAGACTAGACTGTAGTTAAGACTATAGATCAGTCTTGACTTAGACTGTTCCGTAGTCTGTAATTATTACTACTAGCTCGTCTATAGTCTTGACTACAGAGTCGTCTATATTCTTGACTATAGACTAGTTTATAGTCAAGTAGTAGTCTATAGTCAAGACTCTAGTAGTCTGAAGTCATGACTAAAGGGTAGACAGTAGTCATGTCTAGTCTGTACTCAAGACTATAGACGAGTCTGAAGTCATGATTACAGTCATGACTATAAACTAGTCAGTAGTCATGACTGTAGTAGTCTATAGAGTCGTTTGTAGTCTTAACTGTAGTTATGTCTTCAGTTTAAACTATAGTAGTCTATAGTCTGTAGTCATGACTGAAAACAAAACAGTAATCATGGCAAGTCTGTAGTCATGGCAAGTCTATAGTCATGGCTAGTCTGTAGTCAAGATTATAGTCGAGTCTATAGTCATGACTATAGCCTAGACTGTAGTCAAGACTATAGAATAGATTGTAATCAAGACTATGGAATATACTGTAGTCAATACTAGTAGTCAAAAGAATATAGTAGTCTTAGTTGTAGTGAAGACTATATTCTAGTCTGTAGTAAATACTACAGATAAGTCTGTAGTCAAGTCTATAGTGTTGTTGTCTAGTAGAAAAAACTGTAGACAAGTCAAGTCTGTGTAGTTAAGGTAGTGGACAAGTCTGCAGTCAAAACTATATACAAGTTAACAGTCCACACTATATATGTACGTATGATGTCTTGATTAAATATATTTCAGACTATGCATAATCTTATAGTTCAGACTGTACATTGTAGCTGAGAATACACACACCTAAATGCCAGTCTATATCAGACATATTCAAATTACAGACTATAGCCAAGTCTTATTTTTGATTAGACTATATAAAAGTTTATAATGCAGACTATATACAAATCTAAAGCCTAGACTATAGTTTATAATCAATGTGTCTTTTGCTATAAATTAAGAGATTTAAAAATAATAAAGCCTTTAGAATTTTTAAACAATAACTTTAAAAAAATTTGCAATGTGACTTTTTTAATGTCATTTCAAAGACACAAGTATTTCCCCCCATTGATCCCATTAAAAACATTTCTACATAAAGTATTTTTTTTTTTAATTTAATACCTAAATTATTCATAATTATCTAGATTTAATTACTCACAATCAACTCATCGGCAGTTTTAATAATACAAAACAGAACTTTAAATAAAAACAGAACTTTAACGAAACAAAAATAAATTTGCAAATGTTCGAAAAATAAACAAACAATACAATTCAAATAAATAATTGCCCTGGAAAATCCCCTAAATTTTCATTTTATATGAAGAAAAAAAAAAAACACAAAAAATTGTATCATATGCAACAATAACGACTCAATAATAAGGTATTTTAAACATGATAAACTGATTGTTGACGCGCTTTGATTCCCAAAACAATTTAATGGTTGTATGAATTATTTTTTTATATTTTTAACTCAATGAGGTACTTTTTTTCAACGGTCATTTGTATACTTTTAATAAATTGAAAACAAATTGTTTTATTAGCTTCACACATACATATTTATATTAAAATGATTTATATTTACAAAATTTATTTTAATTTAAGTGACTACAATTATAAAATAAATTAATACATATTCAGCTTTTAGTTGTGTAAAAAAAACGTGATCTGCTGTAAAACCTCATGCCTATGAAAACAATAAAAACTTGATGACTGCTGTATTACAGTTACTGGTACAAATATGAGTATAGATTCGATTATTTAAATAAGAAATAAATTCTGAATTATACATAAATATGTAGTGGGATTTACAAAAAAGCAATATTAATATTTTAAACATTTATATTAATATTATATAAACAGCTCAACTGGTTTTTTTTTTTTGAAGCAAAATTCAAATGAAACTGAAATTATTCAAAGAAATTTTTAATTTGTTATCTCCATTTATTTGTGGTCAGCAGACATATACGGTTTTGAATAAATTAATTTTATTTCTATTTTAAGCCTGTATTTGTACTCCTACCGTAAATTAATATTTAAATTATTTAATTTATTTTTGAAGTTATTAAAGTGGAAAACTATTTCCTTGGAAATCAGATATGTAATGAAATTTCCTTCTGCATCTATTAAAAATATTCAAAATATGTTCGCTGAAAACTCTACACTTTTGAAAAATTTAAATTGAGTCCTTCCTGTTCTCTTTTAAGGTTAACTTTAATCGGTCTGTAAAATTAACGTATCAAATCCTAAAGACTGTTAATTTGACAGCATTTGTTATTATAATTTGACTACCGAAATTAAACCGTCTGACAGCTGTTGTTACACTGACACAGACTTAAGTCAGACAAATTTTTATAAATAAACTACAACTTCCTTTCAAAGTTTTGCGTAAATATTACAAATCGTTATTAAATGTAATCAAAACCTTAGTAAATGTGTAATAAATTTCATATGAAAAGCAATTAAGAATTAATATATAACTGTAAAATATTATTGTATCAAACATTTAAAATTTGTTTAAAATAATTTGTTTCTTACATCAGCGAACAACTTGTTTTATTTAACACTTTATTATTTATCCACTTAAAATGCAATTCAATTCTTTTACATTTACACTACCAAGTCAGTTCAATTTGTTCTCATAAAAATATAAAATCAAATTGAAATTTATGACCCGTCTTGCCAACTTGCCAAGCAGACACGATGCACATTATATTTAAAATAAATTTCTACTTTATTCAATTGCATCAGTTTTTGTTGCTAGTTTTAAAAGAAAATCTATTGCTTTATAGAATTCCTCCTTTCTGCACCTTTCTCCGTTCAAAAGTATGAAATTTTTATAATAAAGTGTTTTTGATTTAATTTCAATCAATCAAAAAAAAAAAAAAAAACACATGTTACGAACACACGACGACCTGGGTTCCAGAATAAATAGAAACATTGACCATCAATTTCGATTTGTTTCGACATGTCAAACTTTTAATTTTCTGCACATCTTTTGTGATAAACATGACAATTTACAAAATCAAATTCAATTGAATATGATCAAACGAAAGACGATCGTTGGAATCGAATGATTGAAATATAATAAATACATTAATTGGTGTTAAATTTAGATGTTAAAATGATGAGGGAATATTTGCAATATTTTGCAAAAATTTAACAAATTGTTACTTTATTACGATCAGTAGATCAAAATGAAATGTATTTTTGAGAAAAAAATGATTTTTTTCTTACTGTGTATAAGTATTAACGTTAATCATCTGTCTGGTCATGCAAATAATTGGAAAATATTTATACGTCAAATATGAAAGGAATTGATGACGAGAAAGATAAATTAACTTTAGTCATGTGTCTTTAGAATGCACTGAGAGAAACAAACAAAATGTTGGAAATATTTTTTATCATAAGTTTTTAAATGCAGAAAAAAAGCAATGCCATTTAGTAGAAATCCTTTCTGTTATAGTTTATTGAACCGGTTCTTTAGTTCTAGTTCAGTTCAGTTCTAGTTCAGCTCTAGTTCAGTTCTAGTTCAGTTCTAGTTCAGTTCTAGTTCAGTTCTAGTTCAGTTCTAGTTCAGTTCTAGTTCAGTTCTAGTTCAGTTCTAGTTCAGTTCTAGTTCAGTTCTAGTTTAGTTCTAGTTTAGTTCTGGTTATATATATATGTATATTTTTAATATTCATACGTAAATGTTTAATTAATTTCAACTGTTTTGCATCATACAAAAATGATTATAAATAAATCATTTTTCATTGTTTTAATATATTAATATTTTATATATAATTGTTGTTTGTGAAGCATTTATTGGGAATATAATAATAATAATAATTTTCGTCATAAAAAATGAAAATTTATCAACAATCGCCCACATACATTTGTTTTGGCGTTTTTTGTGTTTGGTGACCCATGGAATTTGTATATTGTGTGTTTTTTAATCTAAATTCGTTTTATTTTCAAAACAAACAAAAAAAGTCAAAAAACGGAAAACATTTTGCAAACAATAACAATAAAACGGGGGTTTATTTAAAAAACAAAACATATTGTTTTAATTAATAGAAAATTTATTTTATATAAAAAGTTTAACTAATAGAAAACCATATTGCAATTAAAAACCCATAATATATTATACATAAATTAATATTTGAAGAAATTTAAAAGAAAGAAAACAAAACTTTTTAAAATAATCATTTTGCATAGCGAAACAGATATGCGCTTCTGTTTTAAAATGTTGTATTATATAGAAATTTTTAAATTTCCCCTTTACGACTTGAAGTAGAAACAGGTTTCTTTCAAGGATCCAGTCACGGGACTTGTTTTAGCATGTTTCCTTTCCCCTATAGATACATTAGGTACACACATTACGCATCGTATTTGAAATAACAAATGCAAAATTTCCAAATATAATTGTTTAAATAATTATATTTCGAAAACACTTCATTAGTACCTTGAAAATAATGAACAATTGATATTTTTGTTTTTTTTTTTTTTGCAAATTTTGTTTAAATAATATTGGCACAATATCAAGTGAATCGAAAAACAAGACTAACATTTGAAAATAATTTTTCAATATTTGCGTATACAAATATATTTAGAAAAGAAGGTTAGAAAAATAAATAAAATAATAATATAACTTGGGTAGGAATTTTTTTTTAAAACAATATCAAACTCAATCTTAAACTTTATATTAAGGCATTTATCACTATAATACTGTTATTAAGTTGGTTAAAAGATTTGTTTTCTTTCTTCTCAACTTGACAACCCCTTAAATAACATCTATAAAAAGGAATATGTTAATTAAAGCAAGTTCCTACTTTCTAAATATGATCAAGGCATTTTTTAATTGATATTTGATTTCCTAAAATTGTTTATATTAGAGTGGTTCATAACTAACTAGTGAAGAATCCGGAATCTGGTTATTGAAAGAGCGAAGTCGAAAACAACATTCTAAAATATTAACAAGTATTTTACAATATATTTACTCGATTAATGTTTAAGTTCTATATCTAGTTCAGTTCAAGTTAAGTTCTAATTCAGTTCTAGTTCAGTTCTAGTTCAGTTCTAGTTCAGTTCTAGTTCAGTTCTAGTTCAGTTCTAGTTCAGTTCTAGTTCAGTTCTAGTTCAGTTCTAGTTCAGTTCTAGTTCAGTTCTAGTTCAGTTCTAGTTCAGTTCTAGTTCAGTTCTAGTTCAGTTCTAGTTCAGTTCTAGTTCAGTTCTAGTTCAGTTCTAGTTCAGTTCTAGTTCAGTTCTAGTTCAGTTCTAGTTCAGTTCTAGTTCAGTTCTAGTTCAGTTCTAGTTCAGTTCTAGTTCAGTTCTAGTTCATTTTTAAAATACATTTCATTTGAACTATTAAATGCAACCAAAAAAACTGTATCAGTCTAATAAAATATTTACAAATTTATAACTCAAAATAAAACTGAATCATTGACATTGACTTTCAACTTGAAAGTGATAAACATTCAATTGTTCTACACTAAGTAGCTATTAGTATATGTGTATGCAGCACATGTGCATATAAGAGATAAATCCAATATGTATCTAGTAGAATGAATAGTTCTTAAGTAAGATATATAAAAAACAAAAACTAAATTTTAAATAATATGTTTTATGGGAAATAAGCAGTTTCTCTTCCATACAACAATAATTGTACAAATTAAAAACAGAGACAATACAATAAAAATGAATTACGACACATCTTAATTTTTCATCATGTTCAGCTAAGAGACCGAAAGAAAAATAATGGAAAAAAATTTGTACAGTTAAAAATATTATAAACTTATCTTCATACAGTACGGATGCAAAAGCAAATCATATTATCTCTTTCAGTGTATTTAATAATAAAAATTTATCGATTGCTTCTGTTATTTTTGCTTGCAGGAATTTCAATTGATAAATTTAAATTTATAAATTCGAAAAGAAATAAAATAAAAATTATTTTTATTTTAACCCCACATATAAAGCGACGATAGAAATATAAATTTATTAAATTTTATTAGTACATGCCATACAATTTTGTTTAAATGCTGTTGTCAGCTAGTTTTATAACATATTAAAACAATCATTAAGAAGATAAATGCAGTAAATTCTAGTAATAAGTGACAAAATTGTATTAGAAATTTCCTTTTTACAACAGTTTACTGTACGAGTCTGTCTACCTTTAAATAAATAGAATTTTAATTTTGTACATTTGTATTTATTTTATTGTACAATTTACCTAAGTTTTTGTATTTATATTTGATTTTTTTCTTCTTCACACTTATTTTGTAACATTTTTTTTGTACGTTGCACTTGAAAATATTTTTTTAAGTAGTTTTGTGTCGGTCGCGTGTAAATGCATTTTGAGTAGAAGTCTGCTTGTACAATTGAAAATTGTATTTTTGGTCTGCTTTTGTTGCAAAATTTTGTTGTAATTCGTAAATAATAATAATGAAAACAAGAGCCAATAATAAAAAAAACTAACAGAACAAGTGCAAAATGTCAAATTGTCTGTTGTTGGTCGGCCTCTTTCTTTCTTTCGTTATTTTTTTGTGTGATCATGAAATTAGACAGACAGCAAATCAACAAAAATTTAAAAAATAAGAGAAAATAAACAAAACAACAAATTGCCTAAACAAAACGTAATCGTCATCATAGAAAAGCTGTTGTCTATAATAGATCATACAACATGTTTAAAAAATATTAGAAATTACCAGAATAGCTGGGAAAAATACTACAAAAATATTTTCATATTTCGGCAAGATTTTTGAATTTTGAAAGGGGTGTGATAGTTTGTTATAATATGACATTTGATAGATAGATGTATAAAACTGTAAATATGCAATTTCCATTAAATACAAAAGATGCATTTAACAGAAAACTTTTAATTTATTTATTAGTTTTTACATTTAGTTGGAATGGATATTAAAGTATCTTTCATATAAGATTAAAATATGGAAAATTTTGTCACCATTATGAGTTAACAAAAAGGAAAGTTGAATATCCTTAAGAAAATACATGTTATAAAACTTTCATCTTCTTTTTGATTATCCTTTTGAAATTGAAAATTCAGATTTTCAACAACGAATCAAACTTTCAGCGAAAAGTTATTTTTTACAGAATTTTACATTTGATAGATAGATAGACAGACAGACAGACAGACAGACATACAGATAGATAGATAGATAGATAGATAGATAGATAGATAGATAGATAGATAGATAGATAGATAGATAGATAGATAGATAGATAGATAGATAGTTAGACAGATAGATAGATAGATAGATAGATAGATAGATAGATATTGGTTCCGCCGCCGACTTACGTTGGTATTAGTAGCAAAAACTACTGACGAATGTTGTATTCCGTTGGAGAGGTCGTCGCTTAATAAAATGAGTCTAGCGTTAGGTGATCATAAAACTTATAGGATACATCATTTTAATAATTATTTTTAAGATAACCGCTTAACTTTTAAGCACCATAAAGGAATTCATGCACTGCAGCGGGCTCATATAGGACAATTTCGGATAAACCAACCCTAGTAATCGCTGCTATGATACCAATTGATATATTGGCAAGAGACTCCAAATTTGATGCAAGCACACGCTTAAAAATTATAGAGATTTTAGGAGTCAGAATATAGATGAGTTGCAAGCTAGGTGATCAGCATCTACCAAAGAACGATGGACACGTATTTCGTTCATACTTATTTCGTTTTGACCTATATAGCCAACCCTATTGTCCGTAATGTTTTTTGTGTCTACTTTTTTCGACTGAGAGAAGGATCTTATAAAGACAGATAGGTACAGATATTTGCACAAATAACATTGTACAAATAATGCTAGTGTCACTTAAAAATTGTGAAAAGCGATGTAAATATATGAAAACTGTGCTTTTAGAATAGCGAAATTAAGAGGAACTTAGGGTGGGTTTTTCAGATAGAGATAATCTACATTCTTTGTTTAAACATAGTTTAATACATGTTTTGTGTTTTTCAGTAAACAGTAACATTACTTATTATCTTAGTTTAACTGAGTGTTATAAGTGAGAAATCACAATTATAAAAAGCAATAAAACAATGATTTCGGAAAAACAAAAACTTAATATTTTAAGTTAATTGCAATTTTCTGATTTGTTTTCTTTTATTTATTATTGTTTTATATTTTACATTTTACAGAAGTATTATTTGCAAAAAACAGATGTTCGTTGTTTATATTTTTGAGTGAAAAGTTGGCAGTACTGACAAAGTTAACTGAACTTAAATCTAAAACTGAAAAACACAATCATCGGTTAAAGTCCGCCTAAATTTATTTCGAGTTTAATCTAACAGCAAGTTAAACCTAGTTTAACTGAGTAGTAAGAAACCCGCCCTTAGAGTTGTAAACTTCACTTGAAATCTGTTTCCCCTGCTGTGATGAAATACTTTTGCATTGATTCCGTAGTTATAAAGGGGTCAGCGAAAACGAGGTTGTTTTAGCGGGTCCTCATAAACACTCCTTTATAAAATCTCTAATCCTTTTAGAACCTCATAAAGTTTTAATTATTATTAAAAATAATAATTAAAAACTTAAAAACACCTGATTTTTAACTAACATCATAAAATATTTATTTCGTATTTTATTTGGTGCATTAAAAAAAACAGACATATTTTTCTTTTGTTTATTATATAGACAAACAACAACTTGTTGTTTGTTTTGTAAACAAAATTAAAAAATGTGTTTTTGTTTTTAAAGAAAAATTCTTTAGAAAACTATTTAACAAAACGTGATTAAATGACGACCGGAGAAAATAACACACCAAAGTTAGTATTTTGTTTTTAGCTGCAATTGCACTAGTTGTTATATGTATATACATATACACACATATATTTTCATATTGTTTTGGATTTAAAAACGAAAAAACAATTGTCACTTTATGTGAAAAAAAACAAACAAACAAAATAAACACGAATTGTTGTTTTGTGTATTTTTAAGCCGCTATAAGTATTTTAACTAAATAAAGAGCTTATAGATAAAATGCATTACATAGACAAGGAGTTGTTTATTTATTTCAATATAGGAGGATGGAAGGAAAATATCTATAAATATGATTTTGAGTAGAAGTACCTATTAAACAAGTGGGGATATAGGTATGTACTTGCTAACTACACAGCTGTAGCAGTAGTGAAAAAGAACACAACATGACAACATACCACCAGACTTCAACAGATAAATAATTATTAAGCAAATCTATGAAAACTTGCAAATATTCTAATAAGAAAATTTTTAAGAATAATATAAAAAACTTCTTAGATATTTTGAGATATTTTTTAGATTGTTTTCGTATTTTACAAAATAAAAATCATGCGCTTTTGTTTTGTTCGACTAGATGTATAAATGTGTGTAATATCCGAAACAACAAATTACTATAATCATTTTTTTTTTGTATGCACATATGACGGATGGGTGGTAGTGGTTATATGAATGAATGAACTATTTTCTTTTCAACTTCCAGAATATTATAGTTTTTAAACGAATGTATGTGTTCCAACGGCAATACAACAATAATAACAGTGAAAAATAATAATAATAATAATAATAACTACGAGAAAAAGTTAAAACGTAAATTGCACATTTAGTATTATTATGCAGTTAACAAATTGTACACACACACACAATACATTACTATTACATTAGAATATACAAATATACATGCATATGTATATGTACACATACTAGATACATTCAGACATATTACATTCAATATTTGTGTAAAAAGATATTTACACACAAATAATAAAAGTCTCAGTTGCATTTATTTAAAAAATTAGGGTATCTCTGCAGTAAATAAAATTACAGATTACAAAATATTACAAATTCAAAATAACAACTTATACGTACACCCTAAACTGCATAGTGTTTACAATGTTCCGAGTAAAAAACAACAATAAAAAAAAACAAAATTGATTTATTTATGTATTTGTTAAATTTTATTTAAACGTAAAAAAGAAACGAAAAATAAGAAAAATGCAAATTTCGCATTTCTGTAAAAGATCAAATGAGACAAGAAACAACAAATTATAAAGACAGCGAAATTGCGACTTAAAATTTTTTATTATTTTTTTTATCGAAACTCGAAAAAACTGCATTCTTTGTATTACAAAAGCAATTAATATTGTTTACAAAAAAAATTGGTTTATTTTAGGCACAAATTAAAAAATCAGAGTGCAATTCATTAAAAATTTTCAAGTAAACAACTTGTCATTAGAAATAATTAGTTATGAGTTTTAAAAATGATATTGCATTTCATTTGTTTTAATTCTTAAAAATCAATACAGTAGATGATCGAAAAAAAATCTGTGAATGAAATTCAGCTACATGTTATATTAGAAATTCAAATTTTTTATTGACATCACGAACAAACAATATTTTTTTATATTAGATCACGTACGACTAACGTAAGTGCTGTCTGTCACTCGTCGTCAAAGTGATCGTTATATACATACATATTTAATAAATAAGTAATCTGCAAGTTCAAGGATAAAATTTTATAAAATGGTCTACTATACAGTCTAGTTTATAGTCGTGTCTATAGTCTGATCTATAGTCTGTAGTCTAGACTATAGTTTGGTCTATAGTCAGATCTATGGTCTAGTTTATAGTATGGTCTGTAGTCTAAACTATAGTCTAGTCAGTCAGTAGTGTAGACTGTAGTTTAGTCTATAATCTAGTTTATTGTCTATTCTATAGTCTAGCCCATAGACTAGTCTATAGTCAAGTCAATAATCTAGTCCAGAGTCTAGTTCATAATCTAGTCTATAGTCTGTAGTCTAGACTATAGTTTGGTCTATAGTCTAGACTATAGTTTGGTCTATAGTCTAGACTATAGTTTGGTCTATAGTCTAGTCTATAGTCTGTAGTCTAGACTATAGTTTGGTCTATAGTCTGTAGTCTAGACTATAGTTTGGTCTATAGTCTGTAGTCTAGACTATAGTTTGGTCTATAGTCTAGTCTATAGTCTAGTCTATAGTCAAGTCTATAGTCAAGTCTATAGTCAAGTCTATAGTTAAGTCTATAGTCTAGTCTATAGTCTAGTCTATAGTCTAGTCTATAGTCTAGTCTATAGTCTAGTCTATAGTCTAGTCTATAGTCTAGTCTATAGTCTAGTCTATAGTCTAGTCTATAGTCTAGTCTATAGTCTAGTCTAAAGTCTAGTCAATAGTCAAGTTTATAGTCTATTCTAAATTCTAGTCTATAGTCTAGTCTAAAGTCTAGTCTACAGTCTAGTCTATAGTATATTCCACAGTCGATTATAGTTTACAGTCTTGTCCACAATCTACATATAATCTTTAGTCCCAATCAGGGTACTGAGAAATATATAAATGGATTTTGTTGAAAACCTCAATTAATATGTAAATGCAAAAGCATAAAAGATGGTCCTTGGACAATATTAAAATTATGTACAAAACATAACAGTTAATGACCCCTGACAAACACTATTATTATAATTATACAAAACCATATTATTTATTTTGAATACAAATATTTCTTATGGTTGGTCTTTGGTCAATAAAAAACTTTCAATTTTTAGTTATTCTATATCGGTTAAAGTTAAGATGGAAAGTTATATGACCTTTATTCAATGTGAAAATTTGTCGAAAAGAATGACTAGACTAGAATAGAATAGAATAGAATAAAAAATGAAATTGTGAATACAAACAAATAATAATAATAAAAAAAGAGTCAAATTGGGGTCAACATGTGGCGAAACAACAACTAGCCAGTAATTACATAAAAAAAGCAAACACTATAATAAATAATATTGAATAAAGATACTTTTACAAATTCGTAGTTTTTGTAGCTAGATTTTATTGAATTTTATGGTTTTGTTACTGAAACATTAAGAAATAACCACTATCAACTATTATTGCGGTTTTCTGTTTTCTTTACAAAAAATTTAAAATTTTGTATTGAAATAAAAACTATGAATATTGACGCTTTGCCAAAGATGACGTTTTAAATCAAATAACAACAAGACACTTTTCCACTTGAGTTAATATGATCTAATCATTAGAAAATTACAAATTTATTATTTAATATTGGCTCTCTAGATTTATGCACGTTAGATATACATATACATATGTATGTATATATATTTATTATAACAATTATTTTGTATCTGTTTTAGTTTTTTGTTTTTTGCAATTTAATCTTATCGTATTGATAATTATTATTAGTTTTTTTCGCGAGTCTAACAATGGATATGAAATCTACGTATTTACGTGTTTTTGTTGTAATTTTATTTCTATTGAAACTTTTAGTATAGTATTTTTTTGTAGTAATTCTACAAATATTTCAATATATGTATTAGAAGTACTTAAGACATTAATCATTTAGTTTAATTGTTATTTTTCCAGGTATTTAATTGTCTCTACGTAAGCACCATTATTAAAATATTTTAATTATTGATTTATTTATTTTATTTATGATTGGAAAAAGAAAATATTTTATTCAAATTATTCCCAATTTTATTTTCAACGAGTTATACCTTGTCCGCGTTGCAGTCCTTAATTAGTCATGTGGATTCGACATGTAAAGACCTATGCACACTCATATTAAATAAGTGGTAGATAGATAGATAGATAGATAGATAGATAGATAGATAGATAGATAGATAGATAGATAGATAGATAGATAGATAGATAGATAGATAGATAGATAGATAGATAGATAGATAGATAGATAGATAGATAGATAGATAGATAGATAGATAGATAGATAGATAGATAGATAGATAGATAGATAGATAGATAGATAGATAGATAGATAGATAGATAGATAGATAGATAGATAGATACATAGATAGATAGATACATAGATAGTTAGATAGATTCAAAGCATATCCAATTTGATCTTCTCTGGAATGCTTTCTTAAAAGTTAAAGGAACTTTTTTATAAATAAGTAGTAAACACTTTAAAAGCATGATTGTTTAGCATTTTGCATATGAAAAATTTCGAAGGTAAAAGTTGTTTATCAAACATTTAAACAAATATAAAGTTTATGAGTCATAAACATAACAAAATTACTAGGAAATGGGGAGTAGTAGTTGTTTAATTGTTTAACGAACAATTTAAAAATAACCTTACAAAAATTATTTACTATCTTGATAGTAAATCGCTTTTTGCTCAATACTACACGTTTCTGTTTTTTTGTTTACTGGCCATGCAGCACAAGCCTCCAGGGTTAATACGTCACATAAAAATAATAAAATTTGAAATCAATAAAATCTATAATTATAAAAAAAAAAAAACAAATTTCAATAAAAACTAACACATGCAATACAGTAATTTTTGGTTAGTTTAATGTTTAAAGTGGCACGTATGCCCAGTAATACAATATAACCAAACCAAACCCAAAACGACAAATATTAAACGCAACTTTTACACTTCCTTGCCCTCACTAAATAAAACGTTACCAACCGATACACAACACGCGCTTAACAAATTTTCATTTTTTGTATACTATAGACACGTTAACATATTTCGGTTTTTAGTTCTTCTCACACTTTTCATCTGTTGTTCTAAGCATACGTTTGCCCTTGACGGTGTCCTTTTTGTACTTGCTCTCTTTGGTAGAATCTTTAGCGGTCATTAATGTTAGTGTGTATGGCAAAAAAAAACATTTAACAAAAAAGCTGAATGAGTGAGTTCTCCCCACATGTCTAAATGGTTGATTGTATAACATGTTTGAAATTAAGAAAAGAAAAAAAGGACTATTTTACTCACTTCCAAGAGAGTTAAAAAAATCATAAAATTTCAAATAGAAATGTATGTGAGAGAAAAACAAAACTTCCTTTATTGGAAATTTATATATGTAAATAAAAAGAGAACCATCAGCATATACTAGATTTACACTATATAACAGTATAACACAGTTCCAAAGAGTATATGAATGTATGTGGATTAATAAAACTTAACTAAAAGTGGGCTCGTCTACAATAACAACAAAGACAGTGGATACATAAAATAATAGTATGTATGTACATGATTTCATATTAAGACAGCAAGCAAAGAGAATGTGTTCTCTATGTACATACATACGTATGAATAATGAAAATTTAAAGGAATTTTAGTATATAAAAAATAAAATGTACTAACGCGTAGGTAGTCAAGTCATACCTTAATATATTTGTCTGTAGGTGTATGTAAACTTGTTTGTTTTTTTTTTTTTTTTTGCTCTATTCTTGTTTTGGGGGTAAAGTAAGGAGGCCAGTCAATGTCACCCTGTCAGTATACGAAAAGAAGTGATGCAAAACTTTTGGATTATTGCGAATATTTTTTCCTTTTCAGCATTTTTCTTTATTTATCTGGGGTTTTTTGTTTGTGGTTCATGTTGTTAATATTTGTATTTGTACTGTTGCTTGCTTCTTCTTTTTTCCCTGTACTTCTTTAGTCATGTACTTGTTTTTATTCCGTTTTTTTTTATTATTTTTGTTTGCATTTTTTCATTCATTATGAAATTAAATATTTGTTATTGAAATTAAATTGTTTGCTATATTTCAATACATATTTTTGTTTTAAATTGGTTTTATTTCGTAAACACAATAGTGGTCAATTGTTTAGTGGAAATTTTCATAAAATTCGTAATTAATCATTTAAAATATATTTAATTAAATGTTTCTATTTTATTTGCCACCATTGTCGGTGTATGTACTTTGTTGTCTAAATTAAAATATAAAAATTTCAAGACAAATTCAATTAAGCCAGCGACAGCTGTTTTTTTATAGTTTCTGGCAAAATTGTGTATGACTTTTCACTTGTATTTATAACTTATTTAGCAATTTGACTTTATAACAATGTTTGTTATAAATTCTTAATGTTATGAAGTTGTACAACAAATATATATATTTAATTATGAAATTGGTAAATAAAGGTTTATTTAAAAAAAAAACAAAACGAGACATGATGACATTTGAAGGTCGTCTTTTTGTTTAACACCACATAATACCCTACACCACTGATTAGGATGTTGTTGTAACAGTTCGACTGTGGCCGATAGTTCTTTCATGGGGAAAAAAACTTTCGGTTGATACAGCTGTCGCTGGGTTTATAATCTTTGACCGAGTATGATTCGGTTCATTCCGAAGCGAAGATCCAATTGTTTAAACTCCATTGATTTTCTAAAAGAGTTATATGGGCCATGAATTTTATTTGGCCTTTTACTTATATATTTCAAATTATCTTGAAAATTGCGATCATGTTCGCTGAAGGTTTACATGGACATATAGCTGAGCGGACACAGCTAAACCGATTCCGAAATAAATGTTTTTTTATATACAAGCGTTTATAAGAGAATTTTAGAAATTCAAGTAATTTCCTGAAATGTCCCTATGAATGGGAACAAGGATCAAATGAAGCGCGATCATTATGAAAATCGGAAATTTGATTAAAGCGATTTTCGAGATATTTGTACATTTAACATAAATCAAATTAAATATACTTATCAGCTTAAGTTTTATTTGAGAGAAATAAAACACTAAATAGGCCAGATATTAATATAATTTAAATAAGATATGATTCATTCTAAAAGTTTTAATAAAAGGAAGGTGTTTTAAAAAAATTTAGGTAAACAAACGTACCATATTTAATCATTTTCAATAGTGCTAGTCCTTAAGCCATATTTCATAACATTATCCATAAAATTTCGACCTCATATCAAATCGTTTGTTCATTTGAAAGGATTTTCAAATTTTAGGTAACATTTTCGTCATAGCCCTACTATGACAATAAAGGAGTGCAATTATTAAAATTATATTAAAATAAATATCATTTGTTATTACTTTGTGGTACAGCATTGGTTATATGAACAAAGTAATTATATCCCTTTAATTTTTTAAATAAAACTAAAAATTTATCATTTAACGCTTTGTAGCAAGAAACATTCTTTCAACTACATTTATCTTATTGGAGTTTTATGTTCTTTAAGCTCTTTTCTTTTCAAGTTACCATCAATGTTTTTGCTGACTTAAGCAATGCATATTAAGTAACAACACATTTTATCCTATTAAATTAAAAAAAAAATATTAATACATACATGTTCTAATATATGTTTTCTTTATTCTCCTCTAGTACATAAAGACTACCTTTACCAGATTCTTGCTCCTCGTGAAAACTACGACTACCCGTAGGATAATTATCTGATTCTTCGGTTATTTCAGTGTCAACTCCTAAATCAACTAATAATACATCAATATCAGAACACTTCTTGCGTGCTGTTTCAATGGAGGAGCGTATATTTTCCATGTAACTAAGAAACTCTTGACCGTCCACAAGGGAATCCTTGAGTATGCAATGAAGATCTTGTAAAATTTCATGTTCATTATTTTTGTGATGATAATCGTAGTTGTTGACGCAAAATTGTGTATCACGCTGAAGATCGTCCAGTTTTTCTTTTAATAATTTTATGGCGTCGTTAAAGGAAGACATAATAACTAAAATAAAGTAAATAAAATTCAATAAAAATTAATTTAAAATTGAAAATTTTTTATAATTACAAACTTTTGAGTGCTTTTTTGTCTTGTTTTGAGCGGTTAATTTGACATTTAAAAATGGATGACATTTGAAAAAGTGCTGCCAAGTTTGTTAATTAGCATTACTTTTTTGCAGCTGGCAGTACCTGTAAAATAAACAAACTTTTAACAAATAATAATTTAAATTAATTAAATGTGCAATGCTGCAAAATCATAACTATATCTATTGGAAAGAATAAAAGGTGTTTTTTGTGTAAAGTAAATGGTAGTGCAAAAATTTTTTGAAACTAGTTTGGAACGTATGCCGGAGCAAAACATTTTGTTATTTTAATAATTTTTGCAATTTTTTTAAAGTAAACAAAACTTAGCCGGCTTACAGTCGATTTTAAGCCGCCACCAAAGTATTTAGAATCAATCGCCGTAGACGTTAATGCAAGTCGGCACAGGTCTGTGAGATCAATCAATACGAAAGAAAAAATCATTAGAACAAAAACCAGAAGACTCTGGAATTTTTTTCAATTAATTTATTGTAAATTGGAATTTTGTAAATTTTACTCAAATTAATATTAAAAAGTGTTAATAAAAATAGTTTTTCTTTGAAAGAAAAATATAAAACACGAGAAATTCTAAAAGCAATTTTCTACTGAAATCGTAAAAACAAATACAGAAAAAAATCAACATGGCTGCCCCATTTAATCTAGAGGATTTGGCCAAATTAAAATCTTTTGTGGAATTTGTTGCAGCAAATCCTGCTATTTTGAATCTACCACAATTAGATTTCTTAAAAAAACTTATCGAACAATTGGGTGGTAAAGTGCCCGAAGGCACATTCCAAATGCCGGCCGGAGCGTAAGTTTCTGTTTCTAATAGACATAAAATGCACTGTCTATGCACACATCTACACTCACATTGATACATATCAATGGTAAAATATAGATACCACCTAACTAATATAAATTTTCGCACATGCGAAAATAATGCCAATCATAGTCCACTTTATACATAAATCGATTGACATTATTAATTAAAAACTTGTTTGTTATATGGTGTCCATATTTCACCAGCGATTAACCATACAGTGGTTAATGGGTGTGTGCTTGTGTAATGAAATTGATTTGAAAATTAAATTTTTCTTTTGTTTGTTTCTGTTATTTAGTAAATGTCCCTTTGGTGGTGATGTAAAATCTGAAAATAAACCTACACCTGCTTCTGCTGAAGCCGAGGTAGATGAAGAAGAAATTCCCGAAATGGAAGCTGAATCTGAAGAGTCCGAAGTTGAATTAGATATGGAAGGTATGTTGAAATTTTTACTTAAGTCTAACATTAGGGAAAACTTTGTTTTTGATATTGGATTTAGTTAAAATTATAAAATCCTATTTATTTAGTGCATTGATAAAAAGGGGAATGATAATTTAAAAATTGTACGAAAAATTTGTTTTTCTTAAAATAAAATTTTATATAATATTTTTTAATGCTTTTACGTTTGCTATAAAAGCTGCTTTATTGCTTTTAAGCCATTGATTTATTGTGGCTTCATAATGCATAATACTTACATATGTATAACTTGTAGGTTGTAGTAAATTTTAAGTGAAAATATATAAATAATTGTTTCCCATTAATATCTTATGCATTAATATTGCTCAAGTTTTAAAATGGCTTTAATGCATATTCAACAGATTTTATAATTAAATTTATGATTAAGATAATTATTGGCCATCTGAATCGAAGTCTATTCTATTTTTTATCATAGAAAAGCTGAACTTAAACTCGAGTTTTTAAACACATTCCATTAAAAATCATATACATATTGAAAATACTTTTAAAACTTCGTAATTCAAATCTTTATATTTTTCAATAGCTTATTTTATTTCGTAGCATATTCTATTTATGGAAACCTTTTTAAAATATAGAGTGAAATTTGGATTCAATAAACAAAATTTTATAGAGTAATAAATTTGAAAACTGTATACATATAAACTTTTGATAAAAATTCTTTAATTTATAAAAGTCATACAGAATAATTTTTTACCTACCATGTTGATATGATTTCTCTACATTTTCCAAATGGTAATGCAGTTCTTTTTCTCAAATACCGAATATAAATCAAAATACATAAAAATTTGTTTATGAATATGAAACTGTTATGAAATATTTTCTGGACCATAAGACTTGTTTAAATAAATATTTAATGAAAACTATAAAACGATTATTATTTGCGGTGATTGTTTTCGTTAAAATAGATAAGCTTAAATAGCTTTTATTTGTGGATATTCTAATGTTCGTATTAGAATTCTGATTTATTAAAAAAATATTAATAAAAGGTCGGATTTTACAAAATTCACTAAGGGAATTTTTACGTAAGTTTCGAAATTTTTATGAAGATTTCAAACTTAGAATTTGTTTCCCTTAATGTGAACTATAACACAGATCCTAAAAAACTAAAATAAAAAAATACAAATAAAATCGAAAATTTCTTTAAAATTAAAAAAAAATCATTTTATGTTTTATAATTATTAAACATAACATGATCTAAACAAACATTACTCAAAGTATGGTGAAGTGATTTATAAGAATTAAGGGAATGAAAGGAATTCAATTAATGAGAATAAACAAAAATTTTAATAATTATAAAAAAATATAAACTCATTAGTTTTTTTTTTATTAAAATAAATTATGAAATTATGAAAGAAGAAAACTAAATAAAAAGATCAAAACTATTTGCAATTATAAATATCTCCGAAATTTTGATAATGTGCTTTTTGCCATATGCTTGCAGCCAACAACATGACTGTATTAGAACCGAATATTATATATCTGGATGAGAAGCCGCCAAAAATTGTTAAAACAAAGAAACAAAAAACAAGTAGAAAATCTCCTAAAAAAAAGCATTCAAGCAAAGTGAAAACCAAACTAAAACATTCCACAAATACCAGAAAACGATCAGGAAAAAGTAATCAAGACAATGTTATTAAAAAAGAATTTTGTGGATATGAAGAACAAGAAGATAAAATGGAAAATAATGATCCGAATGATCCCTTATATACAGCAAAATTGGAAATAAAATGTGAACTGAGCGAAGGAAATCAAAATGATAACATCGAATTAAATTGTGATGCCGAGGAACAGGATGATTTTGATAATGATGATGATCAAGACCAGAATTATAAATATGAACATGAAACGCTTGAAAATAAATGGCAAAGAAGTGATGACGATGATGATGAGGAGGAGGAAGATGAGGATGATGATGATGATGATTACGATGATAATGACGAGAATGATGATGAACCTTTGATTGTGCTTGCTCGCCGTAAAGGCAGACCTCGTAAGAAACAACCAGAGCCAGATGATGAAAAAAACAAAGCTCCACGCGATGTAGTGTGTCGAGAGATATGTAAACAACGGTGTACAGAAAAGTTCACCGATCAAGAGCGAAAAGATATTTGTGATTATTATTGGAATCTAAACAAAGATGATAGATTGGTCTTTATACGAAAACATATAAGAGCCAGACGTTTAACACGCATGATACGGGTAAACGCGAATAGAATTCGTGGCAACAATTGTTGTTATTATCTCAAGACATATAAAATTGGCTGCGAAGATACTGCTCCGGAAAGCAGTGCAGGTTTTATACGTGTTTGTCGTAAATTCTTTGAGGCCACTCTATGCACCACGAATCATTTTATTAAAAAGGCTAATGATGGAACTGTAATGGAAATTGAGAAAGATTTACATCTACTCAATCAAATGTGGGCAGCTAGAAAAAAAGAAAAGGAAGAAAACAAAGAACCTCAACAAATTTTAGATCCAGAAACAGGCAATTTAATTACACTGGATTCAAAAACTAATAAAGCACAAAAACCAAAAGAAAAAACTTCTGAGAATAAAACTGAAACTAAACGCCAGCGGCGCAAACCCGGAGATCCAGAGCCTGAACATTTTCCAAAGCCTATCAAATGCGCTTTGCGCTGTATACACAAATGTCACACAAAGTTTACAGAGCAAGAACGAAAACAAATTTGCGACTTTTTCTGGTCTATGGATTATAAAAGACGCAAAGATTTCATTTTGGCCAATATGGAAATCAAAGATATTGAAACTCAAACAACTCCTGATTTCCGTAAAACAGATCGCCCGCCTCGTTCGTATCAAACGCGTTTTTATATGCGTTCCGGTGGCATGCGTGGTGAAAACTTGAGGGTGTGCAAAGACTTTTATGCCAAAACCTTGTGTATTAATCGTTATTTCATTAAGAATGCCATAGAGTTTGCGGATAAAACAACTGGCTATTATACGGGTAGCGATAGACGCGGTGCTCATATGTTTTGCAACAAAGTATCTGAAGCACGCAGAAAACCTGTATTGGAACACATCGACTCTTATCCATTTTGGATACCAAACAAAAAATCCAAAACTAAATATCTGCATTATTCACTGACCATTAAGAAAATGCATGAAGACTACAAAGAAAAGTGTATTGCCGAAAATAAAGAGTTTGTCAATTTGCATTACTATTACAAAACGTTCCATATCCATACTCCTCATCTATTGTTCCTTGCTAATCCACATCCCAAAAAGGGTGGTGGTTTTCTTAAAGCAAATCCCAATATATCTCATTATACAGGTGAAGAACCTGGAGGAAGTTGGGTTGATAGCAAAGGCAATAAACTTGATTTACGATCAATTAATCCAGCGAAAACCTTAGATTCTATTCAACACAATACTTCTGAAGATATTTCGCAAAATACTACATTTGCATCGGGAAGTACTGATGCTCATAATGTAGTTAATGTTTCAAATCCCGCTCCGTTCGTACCCCTTAAATCAACAGCAAATCAAACTTCTTCACTTGCAGTAGTTCGGCCAGATTTAAATCCTACTTTATATTCAAATTTTACTCAAGATCCTATAAATATGTTTAGAATGTTTTAGGTTAATTTCGTGTTTAATAAATTTTAAGATGCTTTTTTGTAAAATAAAAAAAAAAATAGTTATTTCTTTAGTCTGAGAAAGGTATAAATAATAATTTTGAATTTTAATTTATGTACTCATTTGTATTTTTGAGGTCTAGGTCATTTAAAGCTCTTGGATATATGTATAAAGTTTAAACTTAAATCATTTGATTTAGTTAACATAAAAAATAAAAAAGTGGGGAAAAGTAAAAAAAAATATTAAAATTTTTTAAAGTTTATAAATAAAACAAAAAAAACATGTATGTAATTGCAAAAATAAAAATTTCTCCGAAATTTTGATAATGTGCTTTTTGCCATATGCTTGCAGCCAACAACATAACTGTAATAGAACCAAACACTTTATATCTGGACGAGAAACCACCAAAAATTGTTAGAACAAGGATAAAAACAAAAAGTAAAAGATCCACTAAAATGGCTAAAGGCAAAAAGAATTTGAAACAAAAACCTGCTTTGACTTCACGAAAACGATCAACAAAAATAAATCAAGATAAAGTTGTTAAAGAAGAATTGTTTCCCATCGAAGAGCCCGAAGATAAAATTGATCCAAATGATCCATTGTTTACTTCAAATCTAGAAATTAAAAGTGAACAGGATGATGAAAATCGAAATATAAGCATTGCATACGACTGTGAAACTGAATTGCGTGAAGTTGATGACGAAGATGATAAAGAGGATGAGCAGGATTATAACTATGAACATGATTTAAATGAAAGTAAATCGGAGTTAAGTGATGAAGAGTATGATGACCATGATATTAATGAAGATGAGGATGAAGATATAGAAGACGAACCTTTAATTATGCTTACACGTAGTAAGCGTAAGCCTGGCAAGAAAATGCGAGAGATGGATGATGATAAAATTAAAACTCCACGGAAAGTAGAGTGTCGAGAAATATGTAAGCAACATTGTACAGAGAAATTTAGCGAGAGACAACGAAAGGATATTTGTGATTATTATTGGAGTCTAAATAAAGATGATAGATTGAGCTTTATAAGAAAACATATAAGAGCGAGACGTTTGACGCGCATGAAACGTGTAAATGCTAATCGAATTCGTGGCAACAATTGTTGTTATTATCTCAAAACTTACAAACCTGGCTGTAAAGAAACTCCTCCGGAAAACAGTGCTGATCTTATACGAGTTTGTCGAAAATTCTTTGAGGCCACTCTTTGCACTACAAGTCATTTTATTAAAAAAGCCAATGATGGTACCGTGTTGGAAATCGAAAAAGATTTACTTTTACTGCGACAAATCAAATTGTCTAAGGAAAAGGCCAAGCAAGAGAGTCAAGAACCTAAACAAATTTTAGATCCTGAGACAGGAAATTTAATAACACTTGATCCAAAGTCCAGTAAAATACCAAAACCAAAAGCACAAACTCCTCAAGAAAAAAAGGAAAATAAGAAACGCATACGTCGAAAACCAGGCGATCCATTGCCCGAACGATTTCCGAAGCCCATCAAATGTGCTATACGCTGTATATACAAATGTCACACAAAATTCACAGAGCAAGAACGCAAGCAAATTTGCGACTTCTTCTGGTCTATGGACTATAAAAGACGAAAAGATTTCATTTTGGCCAACATTGAAATAAAAGATATTGAAACTCAAACGACACCAGATTTCCGTAAATCAAATCGACCGCCTCGTACATATCAAACACGTTTCTTTTTGCGTACTGGCGGTATGCGTGGAGAAAACTTAAGAGTTTGTAAAGATTTTTATGAGAAAACTCTATGCATCAATCGTTGTTTCATTGAGAATGCCATACAATTTGCCGATAAAACAACAGGATGTTATACAGGCTCCGATAGGCGTGGATCGCACATGGCTCCCAATAAAATATCCGAGGAACGTAAACAGGTCGTATTGGATCACATTAATTCTTATCCTCTCTGGATGCCAAATAAAAAAACTAAAACCAAATATTTACATCATTCCTTAAACATCAGAAAAATGTATGAAGCATATAAAGAGAAATGTTTAGCAGAGAAAACAGATTATGTCTCAAACCAATATTATTACAATACATTTCATGCCAATTTCAATTTATTATTCCTAGCTAATCCACAACCAAGAAAGGGTTGGGGTCTGCAAAAGGCAAATCCAAATATATCTCATTATACAGGCCACGAACCTGGAGGTTTTTGGATAAATAGCAAAGGGAAAAAACTAAATGTAAATGAAGTTAACCTTGGTCAAAGCTTAAGTATTAGCCAACAAAATTCCCCTGAAGAAGTGTCGGAAGCAACATCTTCTGCATCTGGAAATGCTGTATCATCACACACAATAAATGTTGTCAATCCTACTTCTCTAATGTCACTTAATTCAACAGAAAATCAAGCACCATTGCTTACAATGGTTAGATCGGATTTAAATCCAGCTCTTTATGCAAATTATCCACAAGATTCCATAAACATGTTTAGAATGCTTTAATTTTAAATAAATTTAAAACAAAGGTTTTTAAATAATTATCTAAATAAAACAAATGAGTTAAAATTTTTTCATTCCTAAGAATCTAGGAAATTTTCAACTATTACCTATAGTAGTAAGAGGAATTATTGTATATTAGTTCAAAAATATATTTTGTTCAACTAGAGAGTCTCAATGAAATTTTACAAATTACCAAAAATAAACGAAAGTTCGTTACTTTTTAAAATATCAGTTAATAAGAACACAAATTATTTAATTACAAAATTACTCCGAAATTTTGATAATGTGCTTTTTGCCATATGCTTGCAGCAAACCACTTGACTATATTAGAACCGAATATTTTATATCTGGAGGATAAACCGCCAAAAATAGTTAAATCTTCCAATAAGACCAGAAATACAAAAACCAGCAAACTAAAAACTTTAAGAAAACGACCAACAAAACTAAAACAGGATTATATTATTAAAAATGAATTGTGTATTTATGAAAAACAACAAGAACAAATGACAACTAATGATCCAAATGATCCCTTATACTCGGCAGCAAAAGCGGAATTAAAATCCGAGTTGGAAGATGAGAGAGAAACTCAGGACATCGAAAACGACTGTGGAACCGATACAGTCGAATATAATGATAATGATGATGATCAAGATTATAATTATGAACATGACATCATTGATAATAAATTAGAAAGCAGTGATGAAGATAATTATGACGGCAATGATAACGAAGATGATGATGAACCTTTGATTTTTCTTGCACGACGTAAGGGCAGACCTCGTAAGAAAATGCGAGATGAAGAAAATATTAAGGCACCTCGCAGCGTTGTATGCAAAGCAGTATGTAGGTTAAATTGCAACGAAAAGTTTACCGAACAGGAGCGTATTAATATTTGTGATTATTATTGGAATTTAAATGAAGAGGGTAGAGTGGCCTTTATAAGAAAACATATAAAAGCCAGGCGTTTGACAAGTAACCAACGTATTACACCCAATAGAAGTCGGGCCAACAACTGTTGTTGTTATCTCAAGCCTTATCAAATTTGCAGTCTTGAATCTACTCCAAAAGACTGCACTGATTTTATACGAGTATGTCGAAGATTCTTTGAAGCCACTCTTTGTACGACTAGTAAATTTATAAGAAAAGTCAATAATGGAATTGTATTAGAAATTGAAAAAGAATTACAGCACCTGGCACAAATTAAATTAGATAAGGAAAAAGAAAAGGAGAAATGCCAACAACCTCTTCAAATTTTAGATCCAGAAACTGGTAACTTAACCACTTTCAAACCTAAAGCAAACCCTGAATCACATAATTCATCTCTAGATACAAAAGAAAAAAAGACACGCAAACGTCGAAAACCAGAAGTAATCAAGCCCGAACATATTCCAAAGCCTATCAAATGCGCCGAGCGCTGTATATTTAAATGTCATACAAACTTCATTGAGAAAGAACGAAAAGAAATTTGTGACATTTTCTGGTCTATGGACTACAAAAGGCGCAAGGACTTCGTATTGGCCTCTATAGAAGTTAAAGACATAGTGGCTCAAACGACACCAGACTTTCGTAAGTCAAATCGACCTCCCCGGACCTATCAAATCCATTACTTTATGCGTTCAGGGGGCAAGCGTGGTGAAAACTTCAGAGTTTGCAAAGATTTTTATATCAGAACTCTCTGCATATCGAGTCATTTTATCGAAAATGCCATAAAGTTTGCTGATAAAACGACGGGTTATTACATAGGCACTGATAGACGCGGTGTTCAAATTCCTCATAACAAAAAATCGGATGCATGTAAACAGACTGTAGTGAATCAAATTGCATCGTATCCTCTCTGGATACCGAATAAAAAAACAAAAACAAAATATCTACATCATTCCTTGACTATAAAGAAAATGTATGACGCCTACAAAGACCACCGTGTGGCAGAGAACAAAGATTATGTCTCCACTTGCTTCTATTACAAAACATTTCATGACAATTTCAATTTATTATTCTTAGCAAATCCACATCCTAAAAAGGGAAACGCTTTACAAAAAGGCAACCCGAATATATCGCATTATACAGGTGAAGAACCTGGAGGATGTTGGATTGATAGCAAAGGCAATAAGCTTGATATACGAAGAATTGATCCCGCGAAAAGTTTAAATTCAAACCAATCGTTTTTACCTTTGAATATTTCTGACAGTACGTCTTTGTCTAATCCATTTAACTACGATGGTGGACAAAATCTTGTTAACCCTAATTCTTTGATGTCTTTTAATTCAGTAAGATCTGATTTTAATAGAAATTTAACACAAGATTCCATAAATATGTTAACACAGTTTTAAATTTAATTTATTTACAATAAATTTTAAGATGTTTTTAGTTCTTTTAAATAAAATTAATAAACTATGATTAACTGTTATAAAAACCAACTGTAAATTGAATTCTTTGGATTGAAACTGATTTTCACAAAAATTTTTAAAATTTAAAATTACTGAAATAATTTGAAGTAATAATGAAGAACTGTGTTATTCAAAGTTTTTTGTTCTAGTAGAAGGCAAAAGCTTAAAATGTTCAAACAAATTATATGTATATCTTCGATATTTTGATATTGGTATTTTTGCCATATGTTTGCAGCCAACAACTTGTCTTTATTAGAACCAAACATTCTGTATCTGGAGGATAAGCCGCCAAAAATTTGTAAAACTAAAAGAAAAGTTACAAATAAAAAATCCCTGAAAAAGGCTACAAGCAAAACTAAACAAAAACTTCCAATAACTTCAAAAAAAAGATCAACTAAAATTAAACAAGATTATATTATAAAAAAAGAATTGTGTGTACTTGATGAACAGGATGAAATAATGGAGAATAATGATCCTAATGATCCTTTATATACTGCAAAATTGGAAGTGAAATCTGAAGAAAATGACAGCATACAATACGAATGTGAAACCGATGAACAGGAAAATTGTGATAATGATAAAGACTATAATTATGAACAGGACATGTTTGAAAGTAAATTGGAAAAGTATAAAGATGAATGTGACGATAGCACTGAAAGTGAAAATGAAGATGAACCGTTGATTGTACTTTCACGACGTAGGGGTAAATATCGTAAGAAAATAGGCAATGAAGATAACAAAATTCCTCGTAGGGTTGTATGTGGAGGATTATGTAAACAACATTGTACAGAGAAATTTACCGAGGAACAGCGAAAGAATATTTGTGATTACTTTTGGAGTTTAAACGAAGACAATAGATTGACTTTCATACGAAAACATGTTAAAGCCAGATGTTTGACACGCACAAAGCGTGTAAAAGACAAAGAAATTCGTGCTAACAACTTGCGCTATTACCTCAAGGCTTATAAAATTGGCAACGAAGAAGTTAATACATCGGATGATCTAATTACAGTTTGTCCAAAATTCTTTAAAGCCACCTTGTGTACTACCAGCAATTTCATTAAAATGGTTAATGAAGCCACTGTATTGGAAATCGAAAAAGAATTGCTATTGCTCAGTCAGAAAAAGGCTATGGAAAAAGAGAAACCCCGGGAACCACAACAAATTTTAGATCCAGAAACGGGAAATTTAACGGTAGCCACTAATCTCAGAACACAGAATGTATCTCATGAAAAGAAAAAACACATAAGACGCAAACCGGGAGATCCAAAACCTGAGCACTTTCCGAAGTCAATAAATTGCGTTGTACGTTGTATACATAAATGTCATACAAAATTCACCGAAGAAGAACGAAAGCAAATTTGTGACCTTTTCTGGTCTATGGACTATAAAAGGCGCAAAGACTTTGTTCTGGCCGCTATAGAAGTAAAGGATGTGGAAAACCCAACAACACCTGATTTTCGTACATCTTATCGACCACCACGGACCCAACAAAGGCGTTACTTTTTGCGCTCTGGTGGCATGCGTGGAGAAAATTTGAGAGTTTGTAAACATTTCTATATTAGAACTCTTTGTATCAACAGTAATTTCATCGATAACGCTGTAAAATTTGCCGATAAAACAACCGGCTGTTACACAGGTGCTGATCGACGCGGTGGTCATACTCCCAATGAAAAAACCGAGGCCCGTAAACAACGCGTATTGACACATATCAATTCGTATGCCTATTGGATACCAAACAAGAAAACTAAAACCAAATACCTTCATCATTCCCTCAGCATAAAGAAAATGTATGACGACTACAAGGAAAAATGTTTGGCAGAAAAAATACAATACGTCTCCACATTCTACTATTACACTGCATTTCATGACCATTTTAATTTATTATTCCTGGCGAATCCACGTCCCAGAAAAGGATGTGCTTTACAAAAAGGAAATCCGACTATATCCCATTACACAGGTGAAGAACCTGGAGGATGTTGGATTGATAGTAAAGGTAATAAGTTGGACTTGCGATCAATTGATCCTGCACGAAGCTTAAACCGCCAATGCAATTCCACTGAAGATCTATCGGAAAATACTTTTTCAGTACTTCCTCATCAGCCGTTAAATCTACAAAGTTCGACTTCGTTAATGCAGCCTAATCCAACTGCGCAATCACTTACAGTGGTTAGATCAGAATTGAATACTAATCTTTATGGAAATCTAATTCAAGATTCAATTAATGTGTTTAAAATGCTTTAGTTTTAAGTGCTTTAAAATAAATTTTAAATACATTTAGTAAATAATAAAAAAATTAATTATAAATAAATCTAGGGAAACACAAAGGGTTATGATTGTAGAAATGAAATTATTGTTGTCAAACATTAGGTCATACGGATAGTTGAGTTTTGAATTCACTAATTGATTGTGAAGTGTGACAATTCTCAAACATTAATCTAAAGCTATTTTTTTAAATTTAATTAAATGAATAAATGTGTAATAATAATATCAGTCTAACATGCAAAGAAAATTTGCAAATTGCCAATTCATATCTCCGAATTTTGATAATGTGCTTTTTGCCATATGCTTGCAGCCAACAACTTGACTGTATTAGAACCGAACATTCTGTATCTGGACGAGAAGCCGCCAAAAATTGTTAAAACTAAAAAAAAGCCAACTAATAAAAAACCCACTAGAAAAACTATCAGCAAAATCAAACAAAAGTATCCTACAAAAAAGAGAAAAACTAAACTAAAACAAGATTACATTATCAAAAAAGAATTGTGTATATTTGAGGATCAGGACAAAAAAATGGAAAACGATCCAAATGATCCCTTGTACACAGCAAAATTGGAAATAAAATGTGAACTGGATGATGAGAATCAAAATGATAGCAACGAATGTGATTTTGGGGCTGATGAACAGGAAGATTCAGATAACGATGGCGATCAAGATTATGATTATGAACATGACATGCATGTTAGTAAACCCGAAAAAAGTGACAGTTATGAAGAGTACAATGAAAATGAATATGATGATGACGAACCTTTGATAGTGCTTTCACGGCGTAGAGGTAGATCACGTAAAATATTACAAGAATTTGATGATGAAAAAATCAAAATCCCTCGAAGCGTTGTATGCCGAGAAATATGTAAGCAGCATTGTACTGAAAAATTTACTGAGGAACAACGCAAGGATATTTGTGATTACTATTGGCATCTAAGTAAAGAAGATAGAGTGGTCTTTATACGAAAACATATTAGAGCTAGACGTTTGACACGCACGAAACGAGTGAAAGTAAACAAAATTCGTACTAATAACTGTTATTATTACCTCAAGACATATAAAATTGGCAGCGATGAAACTACACCGGAAGATTGTAAAGAGCTTATACGAGTTTGTCGTAAATTCTTTGAAGCTACCCTTTGCACCACAAATCATTTTATAAAAAAGGCCAATGATGGTACCGTATTGGAAATTGAAAAGGAATTAATGCTACTCAGTCAAAGAAAGAATAAGGATAAAGAAAAAGATAAATGTCAAGAACCTCAACAAATTTTAGATCCAGAAACGGGCAACCTTATTACTGTGGAACCCAACTCCAACAAATCGACAAACCCTAAAGAACAGAATATTCCTAAAGATAAACAGGAAAAAAAGAAACGTATTCGACGTAAACCGGGAGATCCATTACCAGAGCATTTTCCGAAACCTATCAATTGTATTGTACGCTGCATACACAAATGTCATACGAAATTCACCGAGGAAAAACGAAAGCAAATTTGTGACCTCTTCTGGTCTATGGACTATAAGAGACGCAAAGATTTTGTTTTGGCCAATATAGAAATTAAGGACGTTGAAACCCAAACGGCACCAGATTTTCGCACATCTAATCGACCGCCACGAACCCAGCAAAGGCGTTTCTTTCTGCGTACTGGTGGCATGCGTGGAGAAAACATAAGAGTTTGTAGACATTTTTTTACCAAAACACTCTGTATCACTGGTTCTTTCATCGATAATGCTGTCGAGTTTGCTGACAAAACAACGGGCTGTTACACAGGCAGCGATAGACGCGGTGGTTATACTCCCAATAAAAAAACCGAAGCACGTAAACAATTTTTATTAGATCATATCGATTCTTATCCCTATTGGATACCAAACAAAAAAACTAAAACCAAATACCTCCACTATTCCCTTAGCATAAAGAAAATGTATGACGATTACAAGGAAAAATGTTTGGCAGCAAAAATTAAATTTCTTTCTTCCTTTAACTATTACACAGCATTCCATGATAATTTCAATTTATTATTCTTAGCGAATCCACATCCCAAGAAGGGATGTGCCCTACAAAAGGGAAATCCTAATATATCACATTATACAGGTGAAGAACCTGGTGGTTGTTGGATTGATAGCAAAGGCAATAAGCTGGATTTACGATCAATTAATCCTGCGCAGAGCTTAAAAAGCCAACAAAGTTCGGCCGACAATATTTCGCCAAATTCATCATTGGTAGCTAATCCTTTTTCCTCTGTATCTGATGCACCTCAACATACATTAAATGTGGTCAATACTACATCATTAATGCCAATTAATACAACAGCAAATCAATCACAATCACTTGCAGTAGTTAGATCTGATTTAAATCCTGTTCTTTATGGAAATCTACTTCACGATCCAATTAACATGTTTAAAATGCTATAATTCTAATTGTTTTTAAATAAATTTTAATAAACTATTTGAATGTTTTGTTTAAATGTACTTCCAAAGAATAACTTCAAAACGAAACTTGGTATCAAAAGATTTTTAAGTGGGACATGAATAACTTTTAAAGAAACTGAATGTTTTGAAATCATTTTTCTTATAATAATGGAATCAATTACAAAAAATTGAATTTTTTTTAATTGTTTTAATAAGCTATTTTTAATCTGTAATTAGACTAAAATGTATTTAATTATATTCTTATTTAGGAGGGTATTTAGTTACATAATAACTTAAACGTTACGTTATAATATCTCTATAAAATGTTTTAAATTCAAATATTTTGAATAAAATAAATCAATGTGTGAATAATATCAGTCTAAGATGCAAAGACAAAAATGTAAATATCCAATTTATATCTTCGAATTTTGATAATGTGCTTTTTGCCATATGCTTGCAGCTGACAGCAGCCAACGGATTTTTGAACCCAATGTTCTTATTCTCGAAGATAAGCCAAGAATGATCGTTAAAGATCAAAAGTTAAAAAGAGACTTAAAAGCAACCAAAAAAGGAGTTGAGAAAAAGATTATTTCAAAAACAAGAAAAAGTGTAGCCAGTCAAAAAAAGACAGACGATTCTCAACAAAATGTTGAAGTTAAAATGGAATTAAATAATGTCGATGAACAAATGAAAATTGATAAAATTGATCCTAATGATCCCCTCTTAACACCACAAATAGAGTTGAAATATGAAAAAGCAGAGGATTTACTTGAATATAATGTAGACGATGATGAAGATGAATCTGAGGAATATTCAGATTCTAAAGCCGATAAAGATTATTGTGTTGATGAATGTGAGGAAGATGATGATGATGATGAAGAAGAGGAATATGATTTTAAAGGAAAATGGAGAGAACATATTAGTGACTCTGAAAATGAAGTTACCGACGAAGAAGAAGAAAAGTCCGATGGTCACGCTTCAACAAAAAAGAAATTAAAGAAAAATACACCTTATTTATACAATTGTATTGAGACTTGCAAGCATAAATGTATAACAAAGTATGATAAACGTCAAAGGATAGACATTTTTGATTATTACACCCAATTGAACAAAGACGATAAAGTGGAGTTCATACGCAAGCATATACGTAAACCGGTAATACAACTAATACGAAAAAGGAAACGCCGTAATAATTGTTGTTATTTTTTGAAATACTATAAAATTGGACAAGATTCAAACAATAAATGTGACTCTGATGATTTGACAAAAGTGTGTCGTAAATTTTTCGTAGGTACTTTAGGTATTACCCATCGTGATATCAACGAAGCCATCGAGGGCTATGAACTACAACCAGAAAGAATTGTTCTTCCCGTAAAAAATAGCACAAATGAAGATAAAACTAAATTAACTAATAAATCGCCAAATAAAACACAAAAACCTCAACAATTCCTCGATCCTGAAACTGGTAATTTAACAGATTCAAAACCTAAAAAAAGCAGCAAGCGACGTAAAAAAGGTGAACCACAACCACAAGTGAAACGTTTTCCAAAACCCATAAACTGTGCAATACGTTGTAAATTTAAATGTCATCAGAATTTCAGTGAAGAAGAACGAAAACTTATTTGTGATCGATTCTGGTCTTTGGAATATAAACGACGCAAGGATTACGTGTTGGCACACATAGAAACAGCAGATGTGAAATCAGCTACTACGCCAGAATTTCGTAAAACTGATCGTCCTACTCGAGCCTATCAGTCCAAATTTTACCTAGGTTCTGGAATAAAAAATGAAAACAAAAGAGTTTGTAAACATTTCATGTTGAATACACTATCTATTGATCGTTGGTTTATAGAAAATGCCATAGAATTTGCCGATAAAACAACCGGCTCTTATATGGGTACCGATAGACGAGGTACCCATCCGCCCTATAATAAAGTATCCGACGAACGTATACAGGCCGTAAAGGACAACATCAGTTCGTTTCCCTGTTGGTTGCCAAATAAGAATAGTAAAATAAAATATCTACATCACAGCTTGTCCATAAAGAAAATGTATGCGGCCTACAAACAGAAATGTTTGGCTGAACAGAAAAAACATGTCTGCCACCAACTCTATTATAAAGTGTTTAACGAAGATTTTCGTTTATTATTCCTATCGAATCCACATCCCACAAAAGGTTCTGGCTGGTTTTCCGTGTCAAATTCTCACATTTCAAAATATACAGGCGAAGAAGCAGGTGGCTATTGGATCGATAGCAAAGGAAACAAACTCGATATACAATCAAGTAATACAGCTCAAAGCTGCCAATATAATTCATTTGAGAATGTTTCGGAAGCTACATCTTTGCCGCAAAATCCGTATACACCTGACACCTTTGCTCATCATGCATTAAACGTAGCTAATTCGGCGTCATTTATGCCACTGACACTAGTGGAAAATCCATCAGTATCTTCGTCAGCTATTGATGTAGCTAAATCGTACTTAAATCCAGCTCTTTATGAAAAATTTGCTCAAAATTCCGATAATATTTAATTTACTACTAGGCTTAAGTTGTAATTTAAATAAAATAGAATATTATTTAAGTATAAATGAAAATAATCAGTGTATTTTATTAAATCTAACAGAGATTTCGGGAAATGTAATAGAATAAAATATGGCTTGATTTTAAAGGAAGCAGGCTTCCAATATTTTTATATGATTTAGAGTTCTGTTATTAATGTTTTTGAGAATTTTCTAACATAATTGATAAATTTAATTAATTATGTAATTATTTTATAAATCACAACTTACAATGTCTCACGTATCCATGGTTTTAAAATTGTAATAAAAATTTACTAATTTGGGGATACAACCGATTTTCAGTTAAAAAAATCAACTATTTTACACAATTCCTTTAAAGAAATTATACATGCAAAAAAGCAATAAGCCAATTAATATCTCCGAAATTTGATAATGTGCTTTTTGCCATATGCTTGCAGCCAAACACAGTCAACCGCTTTTAGAACCTAATGTTCTCTTTATTGAAGAAAAACCACCCAAGATCGTTAAACAACGAAGGTCAACAAGAAGAAAAGTGCCAACCAAAAAAATCACAAACAAAAATTCCATTTCAAAAGTAAGAAATAGTCTGAAAAGTACGCACATACAACACAACATTGATGTTAAAACGGAATCTATTTTGATAAAAGATGTTGAGAAGGAGAAAGACGAAAATGTTGCTCCAAATGATCCCCTCTTTACACCACCAGTAAAGGTCAAGTGTGAAGTGAGTGAAGACAAAAACGACCCCGATGTAAAAGATGAAGATACTGAGGACATTTATTTTGATTCCGATAACAATAAAGATGTTTGTGTAGAAAAAAATGAAACCACCGTGGAGGAAGATGATGAAGAAGAATATAATTTTATGAATGAACGAGAATTGTATACTTCAGATGATTCGGAATATAAAAGTGCTTATAAAGAGCATGAAGATGATGATGAGCCTCTAATATTGTTAACCCAAAAGTCTGCCAGTAAAAATTATATAAAAAAGAAAAGAACTCCACGTTTATATAATTGTCTGGAAACCTGCAAACATAAATGTACAACTAAATACACTAAGCAACAAAGAATTGAAATGTTTCAATACTATTGGCAGCTGGCCAAAGAAGACAAAGTCAATTTCATACGCAAGCATATACGAAAACCAGTTATAGCACGAATACGTAATCAAAAGACTGGTAATAATTGTTGTTATTTCCTAAAGTCATATAAAATGGGCGAAATTCGCACAAGTAAAGAGACAAAAGTGACAGGAGATCTTAGTGCAGACTATGGCAATAGTGAAGATAAAAACGACGAATTAACGAAAGTGTGCCGTAAATTTTTCGACGGTACTCTTGGTATTCCAAATTCAGTTATTAAAGAAGCTCTTGAGGGCTATGAACTGCAACTAGAAAAACATATACCACCTCAGAGATTTAAACTCAAGGAAGATGAAAATAAATTGAGTAAAAATGAAGGGGGCAAATCAAAAATGCCTCAACTATATCTCGATCCAGAAACAGGAAATTTAACGAATAGCAAGCCTAAGAAAAAATATAAACGCAAGCCTGGTGATCCGATTCCTGAACGTTTTCCACGACCCAATAATTGTGCTATACGTTGTATATTCAAGTGCCATAAGAATTTCACTGAAGAAGAACGAAAACAAATTTGTGATAGTTTTTGGTCGTTAGATTTTAAGAGACGTAAAGATTTCGTACTGGCACGTATAGAAACAACAGATGTGAAATCACATATAAATCCTGAACTTCGTAAAACAGATCGCACTATTCGAACATTTCAAACAAAATTTTATTTACGATCTGGTATAAATAGTGAAAATAAAAGAGTTTGTAAAGATTTCCTGATGAAAACTCTTTGCATTAATCGTTTCTTTATAGAAAATGCTATTAAATTTGCTGATAAAACAACAGGATCCTACATGGGTACCGATAGACGAGGTACTCATACTCCGCACAATAAATTACCTGAGGAACGTAGACAGGTCGTAAAAGATTACATTAATTCGTATCCCTGTTGGTTGCCAAATAAGAATAGTAAAACCAAATATCTTCATTATGATTTGTCGATAAAGAAGATGTATACAGCTTATAAAAAGAAATGTTTGGCAGAACAAATAAATTATGTCTCCACCAGAATCTTCTATAAAGTATTTCACGAAGATTTTCGTTTATTGTTCCTAACGAGTCCCCATCCCAAAAAGGGTTTTGGTGGGTTTTTACTGTCAAATCCACATATATCACATTACACGGGTGAGGAAGCTGGTGGCTATTGGGTTGATAGCAAAGGCAATAAACTTAATATTAGATTTTACAATCCCACTCAAAATTTCACTACGTGTCAGTTTAACAACAGTGCCAATGTTACGGAAGATACATCTGTTGTAAATCCATCAACATCATCAATTAACGTGGTTAATCATATTTAAATCCTGCTCTCTATGAAAAATTTGCTCATAATTCTGAAAATATGTAATTTGTGTAATATTTAATGTATTTTAACAAAAACACTTAAAGAAAACACGATTTTTATTTGCATAAAATCGTTCTTAAAGATTTTAAGTAACATTTGAAAGATCTAATAGAAACTTAATGCAAGGTATATACATATAAACTTTTTTGAAATACTTTTGTTTAAAGTATTTTAAAAATTCTAGTTTCTGACGACTTCAACTAAATTGGCTGATTTAGTTATTGGTCAACAACAGTTAGATAATTGTTACCTTTGTTTCTCAAAATTTTAACAACAATATTGTACTGTTTTTTTTTTTTTTTTTAAATATGTACACTTTAAACACTCACACAAAAAATAATAAAAAAGCAATTATCCAATTAATATCTCCGAATTTTGATAATGTGCTTTTTGCCATATGTTTGCAGCCAACAACAGTCAACCACTCTTAAAACCTAATGTTCTTTATCTCGAGGATAATCCACCCAAGATTGTTAAAAAACTAAAACCAGCAAGAAGAAAGAAATCAACAAAAAAAGGCGTTGAGAAAAAGGCAATTTCAAAAAGCCGAAAAAGTGGAATCACTTTAAAAAAGACACATGTGCAACAAGGTATTAGAGTGAAAAAGGAATTCAATATGAATGAGAGCGATGATCAAGAAAAAATTGAGAACACCGATCCAAATGATCCGCTCTTTACACCTCAGATAGAGGTTAAATGTGAATTAAATGAAGATAAATTTGAACCCGATGTAGAAGATGAAGAGGAAGCCGAAGTTTACTTCGATTCTGATGTCGATAAAGATTTTTGTGTGGAAAAATATGATGCCACTGACGAAGAAGAAGTTGAAGATTATGAAGAAGAATTTGACTGTATGTATAAACAGAATTTAGATGATACAAAACTCTCAGAAGACGATGATGAAGATGAAGACCAAGACGACGATGATGAGCCTCTTATACTATTAACACGAATGTCAAGTAGTAAAACACGCAAGAAAAAGAAAAAAACTCCACGTTTACACAACTGTCTAGAGACCTGCAAACACAAATGTACCACAAAATATACTAAGCGACAAAGAATTGACATTTTCGACTACTACTGGCAACTAAGCAAAGAAGATAAAGTAAATTTCATACGTGGACACATACGGAAACCAGTATTGACGCGAATACGTAATAAAAAACGAGGAAATAATTGTTGTTACTTTCTAAAATATTACAGAATTGGTGAAAAAGTCATTTTGAAAGAGCCACAAGAAGCAGAAAACGACAAAGATAATGACAATGCCAAAAATGATGATTTAACAAAAGTTTGTCGAAAATTTTTCGAAGGCACTTTGGGCATTTCGAATCGAGAAATCAAAGAAGCCATCGAGGGATATGAGCTACAACCAGAAAGAATTGTACGCCCTCTGCGGGACATTATAAAGGAAGAAGAAAGTAAATTGGCTGAAAAGAGTGTGGAAAAACCACAAAAGCCACAACAATTTCTCGATCCAGAAACGGGAAATTTAACGGATACCAAACCTAAGAAAAAAACTAAACGACGAAAACCTGGAGAACCAGAGCCAGAACGTTTTCCCCGTCCCATTAATTGTGCCATACGCTGTACATTTAAATGCCATCAGAACTTCAGCGAAGAAGAACGAAAACAAATTTGTGACAGTTTTTGGTCTTTGGACTTTAAGAGACGCAAAGATTTCATACTGGCGCGCATAGAAACAAAGGACGTAGAAACACCTACAACACCGGAATTTCGCAAAACAAACCGTCCTACTCGTGCCTATCAAACAAGATTCTATTTACGCTCGGGTTTAAGTAGCGAAAATAAAAGAGTCTGTAAACATTTCATGATGAATACGCTGTCTATCAATCGCAAGTTTATTGAAAATGCCATTAAATATGCGGATAAAACTACGGGCAATTATACAGGTGTTGACGGTCGTGGCAAACACTTGATACATAAAATCTCTCCCGAACGTAAACAGGCCATTTTAGATCACATCAACTCTTATCCAGTTTGGGTGCCCAATAAAAAAGCCAAACTACGCTGTCTTCATCACTCCCTGTCTATTAAACGCATGTACAAAGAATATCGGGACAAATGTACAGAGGATGAAACAAAACCGGTTTCGGCATTTTACTACTATAAAGTATTTCACGATGAATTTCGTTTATTGTTTTTAAGTAATAAAGAATCAAAAAAAGGCCGTGGCTTCTTGAATATAAATCCCAATATATCTCATTATACCGGAGAAGAGCCGGGTGGTTGTTGGTTAGATTCCAAAGGAAATCAATTAGATTTAAGACTCATTAATCCTGGAGAAAGTTTAACGTATTCCGGGGCTCGTCAACATCAGCAACCATCTGCTGCTGTGTCGTGTTCTTCGATGGATTCAACATCTCACCTTAATCAATCTCCAGCATCTTCAGCTGCCACGAGCGGTAACCTTCATTTTAATCAATCTTTAAACTTTGCTACTGCCGCTGCAGCACAACATTTGGCAAATTTTGTTGATACTTCAACGGCTGTTGCCGCAGCAACATCACTTAATCCCAGAGCGATATTTCAAACTACTGTCCAGAATCTGTATGACAGCAGTAATCTGCCGCATAGTAGTAACACATCGTCAATATTTCGAATGATTTAAGAATTTTTTTCCATAGCAACAGTATTTTATTTTGTAAAAAATCAATTAAGAAAAATAAACTAATACTTTTTAGAAATATAAAAAATTGTGTTTTTTTAATTAAAATAACAATAATTTTTAATAAGTTCTGTAATAAATTGACCCTTGTTGATCCATAGTGCAAAACATAATTAACAAGGATATGTATTATATTTTAATCATTCCCCGCTATCCAATTGCAGTAAATATATCATCCCCTCGTATTTTAATCAATTTCATGACTCTACTGTTCTTAACTACGTTTCTTCCATGCTTTACATAGGTGTCATCGAGCCTGATAACGATGTCGAACAACCAATGGGCGATTCCTCGAAAACTCCAACAGAAGAAGAAGTTGATAAATCCGGTGAGTTGCGTTCCCAGGCAGCGGCTGCCTATAGTGAACAGAAATATCAGGAAGCTATCGATTTGTATACACAAGCAATTGAAATTAATCCCGGCAATGCCTTATTCCATGCTAAACGTGGTCAGGCCTTTTTAAAACTCAAAAAACCCAATGCCTGCATACGCGACTGTAATAAAGCTTTAGAAATAAATTGCGATTCAGCTGCTGCCTACAAATTCCGTGGACGTGCCAATCGCTTGTTGGGTAATTGGGAAGAAGCCGCCAAGGACTTGCGTCAAGCCTGTAAGCTTGATTATGATGAAGAAGCTGACGAATGGTTGCGCGAAGTAACACCAAATGCTAAGAAAATAGAACAACATCGCTTGAAACAGCAACGTAAAAAAGCCGAGCGTGAGCGCCGAGCCGAAGAGTTGAGACGTGAAAAGGCTCGTCAACAACAGGCCAAACAACAAAAGACCTCCTCGGGACCTGGAGCTGCTGGAGGATTCCCAGGTGGTGCTGGTGGTTTTCCCGGAGGTTTTCCCGGTGGATTCCCCGGTGGCATGAATATGGGCGACTTGTTGTCGGGTATGAATGATCCTGAGGTTATGGCTGCTTTGCAGGATATTGCTAAAAATCCTGCTAATATTGACAAATACAAGTCCAATCCAAAAATTTCTAAACTTATTGATGTTGTTAAAAATAGTTTCCCCGGTGGTGTACCCGGTTTCCCCGGTGCTTTCCCAGGTGGTGCAGCCGATGGTGCTACTCCTCCACCAACTTCAGCCAAGGCTGATGAACCCAAAGAAGCCCCCAAGAAACCTGACTTTGTCGACGATGGCTTGGATTAAATCTTAAGAACTTCATGCGTATCGTCTTTCGAGTCCTTGAAATTATTTTTGTTTTTGGTGTTTTGAGTTCTTAAACGTTTACTCCTTCCTATTCATAAGTCTGCACGCGAAACCAAGTCTCGTAAAATTGCTTAGAATCTTTCGTTTTTTTTTCTACTTTTGTTTATTATTTATATTTTACTTTGAAGTTCTTAATATTAACACGAAAACGAAATAAAAAAATACAACTTTATCTAATAAAATAGTACGTCAAGTTAACTCCACTGTAGCTTTTAGAAACAAAAAAAAAACGCATTTTAACAAGACTTAATCATATTTATTAGATAAAAACAACAATAATTATGAATCCTATCAAATGGGAATTGATTAAAACTAAATATAAACAAAACCTTTAAAAATTAATTTCCGAAAAATTTTCAGTTAAAGAGTCAATCTAACAGTCAATTCACTTTTGTTTTCAATAAATTATGATTTCATTGAATATTGTGAATTTCTATAGATTTCAATATATTTTAGCCGACACTGTGTTACACCCTCTATTTATATATGTATGTATGTATGTATTGTATGTGCTAAGGAAGGATATCTTTCTAGAACAAAGTAAATTAAAAACACAAAGTATAACAAAGTTCAATAAACTTTATGTGCGACCATTAATGGCGAGACTTAGGGACGTCAAAATAAAATCAAACTTTTTTCTTATTGTTAAAACTGTTGACTCACTAATACAAAATAGTAAGACTAAGGGTGTATAAAATAATACAAATGCAATAAACATTATAAAATACTAAAGAAAGTAACAGTTTAAAAGGTTGTAGTATGTCATAAGATTTAGTTTGCAAGATATATGTATCTTAGAATAATTTAACTTTTTTTAACCTGTTCGGAGTTGTTGAGTTTAAATAACATTATAAATAGCGAGGTTTTGAATTAGAAAATTAACAAATCTAAAAATTTAATCCAAGGTTTAACTCCTTTAATGTTTTTGATTAAAAATTAAACTCCGCAGTGTTGTCATACAAAACAACATAAAACATCACTGTTTAGGTGCCATCAATTTGGCGCTAAAACTAGCAAACAAAATTAACTAACTGACAACTTTCGAGGATAAAATTTAACTTAATCGGTAAACGTTCACCTAAAGATTGGCCCTTAGACATTCTAGCATTTAGATTACTATTTTAATATCCATGATTATTTGTTGATTAAACATACATACATATTTAGGTTAAATGTATAATTGATTATGTTTATTTCTTTAAATTGTGGTTAATAAACATTATTTTAAAATTTTATCGTAAAACCACATTTATTACAATACATATTTATAAAGAAAACAAACAAATACATTGTTAAAATTTCTATAAAAATATTTAAAACAACCACAAATTATTAAATTTAATTATGATATAATACATATTTAAATTTAACAATATGATGTAAATTTGTAACATTACATTTTCATTGAATTCAATTCAGAATTGAATTCTACTGCATTTATTTATGTCACACCCTGTACCTTAAAAAACTTAATATTACAATGCCTTTTGTTGTTGTTAATAAAACAATAACAATGTCAAATGTACATACAGTTATATACCAACAAAGTGGCTCTCTCTCTCACTTCCACCTTAATTTTTTTTCGAAGTACTCAGACAATATATTTTTCAATACAAAAATGACTGCGACCTCCAGTAAACTCAGGAAATTTTTATTATACAGTTTGAGTCAAAAAAAAAAATATACAAACATAAGTATGTGGTAATAAATCAAGGACTTTGACATGATTAAGTCTATAAGGATATACATTCCATAACTTATGTATTTTATATACATACAAATGTCTTGACTCGATGTCAAATCTTTTAACGGTTCAGAGTAACCAATAAGCGATATTTTTGAAGACACAAACCATTAACGTTTTCTACCAATTGAATTCAGATAAATCCCACCAAGCATGCCCAGACCTTTCAGAAACTCACTATAAACTTGCCTTGAATCGCAGAGATACCGTAAAAATAGTACCAGTAAGCTATTGCAACGCTTACATCGTTGGAGAAGATTAACAATATTTTAATGAAACCAGTCTTTGTCCGAATTAATTTCAGCAGTTAGTCTTTTATAAAACTTTGATCTAGATACCGATTTCTGTTTCCGCATTCAATTACGCAACAATCGAAAAAATGGTATTCCAGCAAAAAAAAAAAAAAACGCATCGCATGGAAAAGAGAAATAAATTTCATTTCTATGCTTTACAATTGTTGTCCAATTAACAATCGATGTCGTATCTTTGTATGTCAAATAAAATTTTTGAAAACAAAACAAAAAGAAATATGACATATCACGATACAACCTTACAACACCAATTGTGAGTTGGACAAATGAAACTTAGCTTAATCGACTCAGCGTGTAATTCAGAGTTAATTGATATTATATAACCAGGACAAACGCATGATATCCTCCCACTGCAGGCATAGGATATAGATTTGAATGCATACTTGACCAATATTCATTTTACCAAGAGCCTCTTTTTATATCCACACTTATAGTTACAAATATATTTCTATAGAAATATTTATTGATTTGTTCTTCTCCCTATATGAACTCCTACTTGTTTGACTATTGTTATTTGAAATGTCTTTATATACAATTTTTAAATATTAATTGTTACACACTGTAAATTTAATGTATCTACAAGTTTGCATCGGAAACTGAAGCAACAAAAAAATAAAGTAACATGAGTCATTCCAAAAAAAAACGTAGTACAAACACCAAAGAATGTTATCAATGAAAACTGGGGCCCCAGTAGTGCATTTATGAGTGTAGGTGAGACATCACGTCAGTAAACAGAAATAAAGAAAAGAGTAACTCTGATTGTAGAGAAATTAATCAACAATTTGTTTATAATTAAAAATAAAAACATTTATTGTGTTTCTTAGGGACAGTAGCTATTAGCTCTCAAGGTCTTAACAAAAAACATACATAAATATACCGGTGTTAAGTTAAATGAAATTTATTTAAAAATAATTTTATTGCGTACATGTATTTATGTATATTAGGGCAGCAACGAAATTAAAATTGCTGATGTTGCCAACTTAATGCAAAACACATTAATGCTGAATACAAAACTCCTGTGTGTTACCGACGATATTACCTCTTAAAGCTCCAATTCCGCAATGTCTAGTTATTACCCCCTATACTATTCCTGTAAAGTCCATTTTGGTTGCTTTTAGGTTAACTTTCTAGAAACCAAAAATCCAAACAATCGGTTGATTTAGTTTTTTAGCTTTTCGGAGATTAGCCTATAGTAATTACAATTCCGAGCCGTTTCTGGCCAATTCTTCAGCGATCTTATTACGCTGTACGTTACACTTTTAATGTACCTAACATAGCCTTACTGTGTATAAGCTGACTAACCCTTCCATGTCCCTATAGCAGCTTTTAAGCAAGCTATAAGGAAAAAATCTTTACTTTCAACTGCCCTAGTAATGTGTTTCTTAATAATGTCCACGGATTTCCATATTGTCAGGATCTGAAAGACGCTATATTCGTCCGAAAGTCTATAAGACACTTTAATCTTGCCAAATATCAGATAAACCCTGAGCCAGATTCCATATTGGATCAAATAGTAAAGGCTGCACACCCCTGCAAACTGTCTTTCGTATGGAATCCCTATTAGGAATCACTAATGAAGGTATCACTGCGAAGTTTAAGGTATTAACCACTAATCAGAAATACCCTGTTAGAACTACCTCGTACATTAAAATTTTTTTACGGTTTGGGAATCGGATGTCGGTGAATATTATAGAATATCGTACAGCGGATTCGATGAGGGAGAATATCAAGAGATGATGGCATTTATTATCGAACAGGTATAATAGTAAATTTAGCTTAACAGATATGTATTAACGTTACGCAACATTTTTTTTACGTTTGCGGAAATAAATGAAATGGGAGAACGGTTTCGTTAGAATGACGTTTATAACGGTAAATTAATTACGTTTACAAGTTTTTTTGCCGATTTCTAGGAAAACGGTTTCGTTAGAATGACTTTTATAACGTTAAATTAATTACGTTTCAAGTTTAATGCCGTTTTCTAGTTTTTGAACAATATATCTTCTGTCATCGAGAGCAAAGTGAAATAATCTTTGTGGAAAAGACAAAAATTTATTTCGAAATATCAGTCACATTTATTTTGGGCCACCCTAATAAGGGAGAGCAGCAGAATTGTTTTAAATATTTTGAATTCTAAACAAAAGTTTGTTTACATTTTCTATAGTGAAAAAAGCAACTTGTTAGCATTTGTTGTGTATTTTATTTGTATCGTCGTATATGACGTCATTTTCTCTATAAAAAGTTTATGGAGAGAATAGTAATTGCAGAAAGAGTTGAAAAAAACAAATAAACTGCTGCGTATTTGCACAAAAGGAGAACACAAAATAATATTGAAAATGAAATTTTCTGTTCAAAAATTTTTTTCGGTTTCGATTTCAGTTCAGTTAAAAATCAAACGTACGCGTGTAAAGACGTTCATTATAGAACGGTTTATCTAAAATAAAAATAAAATTAAAAGTAAGAAATTTGTTAGTAAATATATAAAGATAACAAAAATTTAACTAAAAATTGAGTGAATTACTTTGAACAAAAAGAATAGTAAATAACAATTTTTTTAAATTATGTTGAATATTTAATTTAAAAAAAAATTAATTGTAAAAATAACTTTAAGTTTCTATAATGCGTGGGTGTGGTACTGTTTTAATTTTTTTATATTTCTATATTTATATTCACCTATTATACAAAATATTTTTCTAATTTTTTCCGATATTTTCAAATCATAAACACAAAATTTCTTTTGCTTTCGAAATTTGTTTTTACTATTGTTTTTTTTTAGTTTCGTACTCGTACTCTCCAATCTAGTGCCAATTTTTTTTTCATAAAAACTCATTTAACGTTTTGGAAATTTCGAAATTTTGCCAAAAAATTGTGTTTTATTAATATTTTCATTTTGTTTGGACTAGCTACCTACCATCAGATTCAACAAGTAACAACATGTGTGTATATATGTTTGTTTTTCAATATTTCATTGCCTTCAACGATGATCTCATTTTAAAAATAAAAATACAATAATCATACATATGTACATACTTCTCCCCGTCTACTTATAATAATTATTTGGTTTAATGCTGCTCAAAAACAAAATCTATGATCAGTAATAGTTTTGAAAACAAAAAATTTGAATAAAACCAAATAATATTGAAATTGTCATGGTTTACTAGGCGTATGATGAATATTAATTAAGGTCTATTCCCCCACATGAAATACATACACTATGAATGAAAAATATTTATTGAAAATTTTTGAAAATTTTCGAAAAAAAATATTCTAACCTCAAACGGAATCGTAAGAAACAAATGAAGCAATTCTGTTTCAAATTAATACTTCACAATTGTGTGTATTCTGAAAAGAAAAAGAAGAAGCAATTCTATTTCATTGATCGTTTTTTTGTAAGTTGTTATTTTAGTGGATCGAGTCGAAGTGCGGAATACCAAAAATGCCAAACATAAATAGATCTGCTCTTAAGTATGATTCAACTCTTCTTATTAAATTCATTTAAATGAAATCAATATTAATTCAGTTCAAACGAATTGGAAATTATTCACTTTAACAAATCCATTTAAACTGGAAACGAATTGTAGATTAATTTGAATTGAAATTAATTTTTTCTTTCAATTTCATTAAATTATGATGATTTCTCATAAAAAAATCAGAAGATTTCATATGAAATAACAAAAGAATCAACTGGTAACAAATTGTATCGCTCTTAATTAAGAATTTCAAATAAAAAATCTAGGAACGTGATCGTATAAAATTTATTGATGGGCGGTATATTAATTTTGTCAATAACACAAGGAAATATAGGTATAGTAGTCTCACAAATGTATATGTTTTGGGTCCCTATTAAATCCTAAGACGATCTGGCCATGTCGTCTATCTGTCTGTGAAAGCACTATAGAGGGCGACCGGAAAGAGCTACAGAAATTTTCCACAAATATTTTCTTATATGTAAGATTTGTTTGATATTGAAAGGGCAATATCGGTTCACGTTTTCGCATGACCCCCATATAAATGGCCTCATTACTGACTGGAAAATACGAATGTAGCGCTGAAATTCAACATAAGTAAGTTTCATATGAGCTAAAATCTGTCTAGCGAATCATATGAGAAACGGCCCATATGAAATATTCCGTTTTTAAACGACAACAATATTTGAGATTGTTCGTTTTAATTTTAAACTATTCATGCATATATTTCAATCCGTACTCTGGAATTTATGAAATTTTTAACACAATTTTAAAGTGGTAAATATTAAAAATGTTTATATTTAAAACGGGTTTTTAAAACCCTTTCATATAATACCAATAAATTTATTTCTATTGTTTAGTGAATTCGGTTTCTTCTTCTGTATTTAGAACACATTTAGGGTTCTAAATTTTAATTTATTATAAAGATGCTCTTAAACAAATAAAACAGGAAATTAACAAATTTTGTTTTATAAACTCAACAATAAACGCACCCTCCTCAAATCAAAAAAAAAAAAAAATTAACATATTTTTGTTGTTGGTGGTTTCTTGAAATTTACTAATTTATTTTAAATCATGTAAAAATCAAAATAAAATATTTAAATTAAACACAAAACTATGGAACACTGAATTAATATAAAGAGCTAAGCTAAATAAGAGATAAATAAGTACATAAAATGACATCATATTGAGAGCATTTATTTTTAAAATAAAAATTACTAAAACTTATAAAATTTGAAAATATAAATAGAAATTATTGACTAATAAACAAATAATTATTATAATATATATTTTTTTTGCATGTATTTAAGTTAAAAAACAAAACAGAATTCCTAATTTATTTGTTATTATATGGTCATTGAATGATCTAAACTTTAGGAAGTAAATAAAAAAATACTAGATTTAGAATTTAAAACGAAATCCCGAATCATAGAATACAAATACCTTTAAGACCGGATATTTCAGCAATAATAAAGAATTTTTTATTTTATTATTTAAAATTGTTTTGTGATTGTGTTTTTTGAATTAAATACTTCTAAAAAATTATTTTCATATTCGTAAACAAATTTATTGAAGTTTTCTAAAATTAAATTTCATTTTGAAATTTGTTTTATAAACCAATTCACAATGCAATTGTCCAATTCACAATCGGTGTTGTACGGTTGTATCGTAGTATGTCGTAAATTTTTTATTTTTCATTTGTTTCTGTTTATGTTATAAAAAGCTTCAACAATACGTCATCCATTGTGGATTGGACAAATAATAATTGTTAAATGCATATAAAGTATGTAAAAAAAACTTACATATGTGGAAAAAAATCAAAAATAAATTAATTTGTTTTGCCATAATTTTGGCAAATATTTAAAATTAAACTTAAACAAACATAAATGTTTTATTAATTATTATTTAGCTTTAAAAGTAGTTAAACATAATAAATAATTGGCTATGTACACATGATTATTTAAACGTTTATTAAATAAATAATTCTAAACACATTTGAATGTCTTACAAGCAGTTAAAGAAAACTTGTACACATTTTATATGAGTATATGTACATAATTACAAAAATAATTAAACATTGATCATGAAACACTTTCAAAGTTTAATTTAATATTTGGAAACAAAATAAAGGCGAAGTTTTTTCCCATTTCTCATGAAATTGTTCTAATTTTTTGAGATAAGAAAATGTTTTCCTGTTTCATGTCTTCTTTTTTTTTGGAGATAAAAATTAATTACAATAAAATTTACAACAGAACTTTTAAAAATTCCATTATTGTTATTGAAACGGAATAAAAACAATATTTTTTTAATTTAGAAATTTATGAGAAACAATTTTTTCAAAAGAAGTCGAAATATTACATTTCAAAGTTATAAAGCAAAGGTTACCATCTAAACTATATACTTTCTATCTATCTATCTATCTATCTATCTATCTATCTATCTATATATCTACCTATCTATCTATCTATCTATCTATCTATCTATCTATCTATCTATCTATCTATCTATCTATCTATCTATATATCTATCTTTCTATCTATCTATCTATCTATCTATCTATCTATCTATCTATCTATCTATCTATCTATCTATCTATCTATCTATCTATCTATCTATCTATCTATCTATCTATCTATCTATCTATCTATATATCTATCTTTCTATCTATCTATCTATCTATCTATCTATCTATCTATCTATCTATCTATCTATCTATCTATCTATCTATCTGTCAAATCACTTAATAATTTTGACAAATCTATTTCCATTTGTACAAAAGCTTTCAAGGTTTTCTCTAGGTCACGCTGTAAAATAACTTGTAACATCTGCAGCCCATTTGTAATGAATCATATTATTTCTGTAATTTTCCTCAAATAAACATTATGTCCAGTTCACCTGTTTTTCAATATTTTACTCAAAACAAAATAAACAAAATACTGAAATATTCTCAATGTTTAATGACCTCCCGGAAAAAAAAAACATAAAATAAATAACCAAGAAACAAAAAAAAAAAACATTAAACAGAATTTAAAAAACAAACAAAATTCTAATTTATTACAACTCGTTTTACAGTGATCATATAAATAAGTCAACGCTTTTAATTAAAAACATACACTTTTTTAAATAAAATATTTAATTTGCCATACATTTAACGCACACATACCCACTCTCGCTAAAATTTTGACATTTTGAAAAAAAGTATTGAAAGTTAATTTTAGTATGACCGAGTTGTATTTAGTATTTGAGTAAAATGTGTGGATTTTATTTGAAATATCTATAAATATATATGTATATTGTAGATCTGTATATTTAAACATTTAAAAGTCGATAGAAAATGTTCAGACACAATGTTTTGAAATTTTTTGAAATTGTACTTAATATTGAAACACGCACAGTGGTTAGATTCAAAGAAAAAATGTTGATGTAAAATATGATTAAATAATAAGAAGTCTATTCAGAGAAGTCTTCAAACAACGATTAGTCATAAAGTTCTAAATTTATGACGCATTTAATTTTGTTTAAAATTATAAGCACATTGTTTTTATTAAAATACATACATATGTACAGTATTGTTTAAAACTTTAGTTACTTTTGCAGACATCATTATATATAAAACTTTTAACTTGTTTATGGACTTAGTGCATGTTTTTAATAATATCTAAACTAGTAAAAGACCTACAAACATACATATATAGATTATATAGGTTAGATTGATTATTAAGTTTTTAAACAGCACTGTATGTTTTTAAAATGTAGATAAAATTAACAAGTTAATTTAAAAATATTTAAAGTAATTGTTGGACTTGCTGTTCCAATGAACTAGAATGATGATGAAGATGATGATGTTTAAGTTTTGCAATAAATTTATTAAAACGTGTTGTTTGCCTTGAGAAATTATAAACACAATGTATACATATTTATTACTTAATTATTAATGACTACAATAGCTCTTGACCTATTTCTGGAAACTAAGAGCTATATACGCGTATAAATGATTTTATATTTAAAATTTTTTATTAAATTTTTTACAGATTTCCTATTGCATCTCTTTAATTGAAAAATCTCTACAAAATGTCTCATTCTGTAACCATTACTCGCACCACCACCAGCACTACTAACACTTCCTATATTGTGTTGAATACTGGTTACCTGAAAAGTTTTTCAGGTCTTTTGAAATTATTCGAATTGGTAAGTTTTGGAATTGTGGTTTTGGGATTTACATTTTTAAAAATTTCATTTCTTTTTCTTATTTAGCTTATTGGTGGTGCCATGGTTGGCATTTTCAGTTATTATCAAGGATATAATTTCCATAATACTTACGATGGTGTCGTCTTTACCTTTTTAATGGCGGTGACATTTATGATTGGCACATTTTGTTTACTGTTATCATGTTTAATATCTCTAAGCACGGGAGGAATTATTTCCAAAACTATTTATGTAAGTTGATAATTACAACAATTCTAATGCATATGTTGTGTTCTGAATCTGAAGTTTTATATCAATGATATATCATCCACTCTTTTTCTTCTTTATAGGAACTTATTTATCACAGTGTTGCCGCCATTCTACTCTTAGTCAGTTCCACCATTTTGATTATTTCTGTAAACGATAGATACAGAAAACATGATGCTTATCTGGCTGCCAGCATTATGGGTTTAATAAACAGTGTTCTCTATTTTATTAGTGCCTTCTTGGCCCACCGATCTTATCGTGGCATTTAAATGTACAATAATGTTGAACCAAGTTTTAATTAAGGTGTTCCAAAAAGATAAAAATGTGTTTACTTAATTGATATTCAAATGAAATCATAACTCTCTCTTTAAAAATGTCAAATACTATTTACTAGAGAATTTTATTTTAAAAATTTCGAATTGCAAATATATGTATGTGTTTTTTTATTTTTATATATATTTATATAATTTTATAATATTGTATTTATAAATATTAGTTGTGTTTTGTTGCTAACATTGAGCGTTAACGTTGACAGTTAGCAATAAAACGATTTTTTAACTTGTATAATTTTGCATTTAAATTTGGGAGCACTTTTACTTTAAATGATAGTTATAGAAAATTTATTTGACTTTTTGACTTCAAAAATTAAAAATATATTTTTTTAATTAATTTCAATGATAAAAAGGATTTAAAGAGATAATACAATGTCTGAGGTACATACATATTTATTTCTTAATTTGGCATTTTAATGAATAAAAGTATTTTTTTAAGATTTTAAATATGATATGGGATGACGATGATTTTGAGGAAGAAATGGAGGTACTAATTTCCACCTTAGATGATTCTATAAGTTCTAATACTAGTAGTAGTACAAGTGACACAGACTCCAGTATTAGTGGCGAGGAGTATGAAGATTTCATTAAGAAAATCGACAAATTTAATGTTCATGAGTTTAAATCTCACATGAGAATAAATGCATCAACTACCAAGTATTTAATTGGTATATATATAATCTAATTATTCATCATTTGTTCTTGAGTGATTATAAAAAAATTTTAGATGGCTTTTCTACGTCTTCATATAACCCCGATAATTGCAATGGTGGCAGGCAAAGTGTAAGTCCTAAAAAGGCTGTGTATATGTACATTTGGTATGTGGGAAACACAATCACATTTAGACAACTGTCCATACTTTTTAATGTGTCGAAGTCAACAGCATGGTTAGTTGTAAAAAGGGTATCCTCATGGCTAGTTTCAATTGGACATGAACATATTAAATGGCCTCAAGGTACTGAAATTACTAAAATACAAAAAAAATTTGAAGAAAAAAAAAAGATTCCCGGTGTTTTAGGTGCAATTGATTGCACGCACATTACTATTAAAGCACCAAAGAACAATAGAGAATGCTATTTTGACAGAAAACAAAACTATAGCATTGTTTTACAAGCCGTTGTAGACCCAAACAAAAAATTTTTGGACATTTCTTGTGGAGAGCCTGGATCGTTACATGATTTCAGAGTATTAAGAAGATCTGAACTTTACTTACGAGCCGAATCAAATCTGGAGCAATTTTTTCCAAACAACGCATTTATTTTAGGTGATTCCGCATACCCACCTAACCGATGGATAGTACCGCCATTTAAAGATTATGGCAATTTAAGCGAAACCCAAAAAAAATTTAACAAAATACATTCATCAACAAGGATAACAGTCGAAAATGCGTTTGGTTTACTAAAAACAAGATTTCGGCGAACATTAAAATTTACAGAGCAAACTAACTTACTTAATATAACAAATTTAGTTACAAGTATGTGCATTTTGCATAATATATGTATAAGTTTGGACGACTTGCATGAATTTATTGAAAATGAGTTATATGCAAATGATGACGATAGCAATTCGAGCAACCTCGAAATTGGAGAAGGGTCAAGCAGACGTGATGTCTTATATAATCTTTTAATTGAAAGAAATATAATATAAAGAAAATGTAAAGTTAAAATAAAATAAATGTTCTTATACATATAACTAACTAACTAACTCACTAACTAACTAACTAACTAACTAACTAACTAACTAACTAACTAACTAACTAACTAACTAACTAAATAACTAACTAACTAACTAATCTATGTATGTGTATTTTGAGGGCAAATCTTAAACTTCACACAAACACTTCTCAAGATCCCTGGTACATACATATATTTGAAAGTTTGTTCAATTAGGTGCACTGCGAATTTTATTAGTTAATTCTTTTCCAAAGCTTTTTTTAACAAATCAAGTTTGTTTTTTTCAATTTCATTTTTTTTCTCAATCATCTGCTTCAATTCGCTAAAAAAATTCTGCCTCTGCATTTTTTTCTCCTCAGCTTCTTTTGTTTTTAGTTCCAATTTCTTTTCATAATATATTTGCTTATACGATTTTTTTTCTTTGGGGATTGCTCAAAACTTTCTTTTAATGGTTCAGTTGGGCCATGTCCCAATTGAAGTGTATGAGAATTGCTAATTATGGGGCTATCGCCATATATTTCATCCATTTCCTCCATATATGGAGGAATACATGGCGAAGCCCCAGTTTGTTTCGCGTTGTCCTTGGCTGATTTGTAAGCTGATAGTAAAGTCCTCATTCGGCTCTCTAAAGAACTTACCGTTGTTTTTGAATCCTAAAAAATAATTAAATGTTTTCATAGATATGTACATACATATAAAGCAATTTTGAACACTTACCGTTAATCCTTGAGATACCATATCTTCCAAGACATTGGAATAAGCAAATTTTTTTTCTTGTGTGGTTGAATTCATCCTTCCTTGCATTGTAGCATTTGAGAAAGCCCAACGTTTCAGCTCTTGTCCAAACTTTTCGCCTATATAAAAGTGTTAAATAATTTAACGAAAAATTACATTCTTTATTAAGAATATACTTACTTTTCAGAGAAAGACATTTTTTCAATAAAATTGATATTTTAAATTTTTTTAAATTTAATTTTCTTTTTGACAGCTATTCACCAAAAAGTGATACACTTTATTTTTATTGGCAGCACTTTTATCGAAGTTAAATTTAACGTGTAAATTTTTACGTGTTAACTCCTAACGGCTATAAATTTGAAATTTATATGAAATTACCCTTGAAAGTTAGAAACAAAACACAACTATTATATGTGTTTAAGTAATAACAGAATAATTTAATAATAAATATAATAAAACCAAAACAAAGTTTTATTTTCAGTGTAAATGTCAGAAATCTGGATAGATACCACCCTAATAACTCAATCTCTCGATGCTCACTAAACTTGATTGCGTTTTTTCTTTTTTAACAAATGCAGCAACCGAAAACGTATAAAATTTACATTAAAACCTATAACAACGGCACATAAAGTCATTATAAGTAAAATTATATAAAAACTCCTTTGTATGCGCTCGATTTCATCGAAAAATATTTGTTGATCAAAATAACCCCAAACTGAAGAATCATAATTCGATTTATACGAAATGTGAGTGGCAACTAATAAACAATTTAAAATGAGATAAACCAAGACTTTCTACAATAAAGAATAATTATAGTTACAACTTCTAGAAAAAAGCGTCATTATAACTTACATGAACACGATTTAACATTTTTGTAATTTTTACATTTGAAAACCAGAACCAAGTACCGCAGGCATTAAAATAGCAATAAAAGCTAAGTGAAATGCAAATGCAACGATGTTTAAATAATGTTAAGTCCAATAATTTCTCATCATAGAAATCGGTTAGAAAATAATTGTATAAACTTAAACTCTAAAAAATACAATACAAAATTATTAAATATATAACTTTTAGATTGAATATGAATTCCTTACCCCTATTATTATTTCACCAATCGCTAATAATTCCTTGATGCTCAGAAACTTCATGCTAAAATAAGCGTTTGAAATTATTAAATATTAATCTAATTAAAAAAAAAAATATTTTATCTAATATTTAATATATTTTATTGACAATAAATTTTACAATAACCGAAACGTTTTCCGTCGAAAACATAAAATTGGCTCTAACTTCGCGTTTATTTCATACTCAAATTCCCTGTAACTTCGTTAAAACGCCTTTAAATTAAAAAATAAGTTTATTTCGTGATCACTCATATTTTCCTTTAAAAATCTATTTTGTGTTTGAAAATATAAAATCGGCTTCGTTAAAACGCGTTTAAATTAAAAAATAAGCTTATTTCGTGATCACTCATATTTTCCTCTAAAAATCGATTTTTTGTTCGAAAATATAAAAGCGGTTGTAACTTCGTTAAAACGCGTTTAAAATGAAAAATAAGCTTATTTCGTGATCACTCATATTTTCCTTCAAAAATCCATTTTTGTTCGAAAATATAAAATCGGCTGTAACTTCGTTAAAACGCGTTTAAATTGAAAAATAAGCTTATTTCATGATCACTCATATTTTCCTCTAAAAATCGATTTTTTTGTTCGAAAATATAAAAACGGCTGTAACTTCGTTAAAACGCGTTTAAATTGAAAAATAAGCTTATTTCGTGATCACTCATATTTCCTCTTATTTCGAGATCACTCATATTTTCCTTTAAAAATCTATTTTGTGTTTGAAAATATAAAATCGGCTGTAACTTCGTTAAAACGCGTTTAAATTGAAAAATAAGCTTATTTTGTGATCACTCATATTTTCCTCTAAAAATCGATTTTTTTGTTCGAAAATATAAAATCGGCTGTAACTTCGTTAAAACGCGTTTAAATTGAAAAATAAGCTTATTTTGTGAATACTCATATTTTCCTTCAAAAATTGATTTTTTGTTTGAAAATATAAAAACGGCTGTAACTTCGTTAAAACGCGTTTAAATTGAAAAATAAGCTTATTTCGTGATCACTCATATTTTCCTCTAAAAATCGATTTTTTTTTCCTCTAAAAATCGATTTTTTGTTCGAAAATATAAAAACGGCTGTAACTTCGTTAAAACGTTTAAATTGAAAAATAAGCTTATTTCGTGATCACTCATATTTTCCTTTAAAAATCGATTTTTTGTTCGAAAATATAAAAACGGCTGTAACTTCGTTAAAACGCGTTTAAAATGAAAAATAAGCTTATTTTGTGATCACTCATATATTCCATCAAAAATCGATTTTTTGTTCGAAAATATAAAATCGGCTGTAACTTCGTTAAAACGCGTTTAAATTGAAAAATAAGCTTATTTCGTGATCACTCATACTTTCCTCTAAAAATCGATTTTTTGTTTGAAAATATAAAAACGGCTGTAACTTCGTTAAAACGCGTTTAAATTGAAAAATAAGCTTATTTCATGATCACTCATATTTTCCTCTAAAAATCGATTTTTTTGTTCGAAAATATAAAATCGGCTGTAACTTCGTTAAAACGCGTTTAAATTGAAAAATAAGCTTATTTTGTGATCACACATATTTTCCTCTAAGAATCGATTTTTTTGTTCTAAAATATAAAATCGGCTGTAACTTCGTTAAAACGTATTAAATTGAAAAATAAGCTTATTTCATGATCACTCATATTTTCCTCTAAAAATCGATTTTTTTGTTTGAAAATATAAAATCGGCTGTAACTTCGTTAAAACGCGTTTAAATTGAAAAATAAGCTTATTTCGTGATCACTCATATTTTCCTTTAAAAATCGATTTTTTGTTTGAAATCATAAAATCGGCTGTAACTTCGTTAAAACACGTTTAAGTCGAAAAATAAGCTTATTTCGTGATCACTCATATTTTCCTTCAAAAATCTATTTTTTGTTCGAAAATATAAAATCGGCTGTAACTTCGTTAAAACGCGTTAATATTGAAAAATAAGCTTATTTTGTGGACACTCATATTTTCTTTCAAAAATCGATTTTTTGTTCGAAAATATAAAAACGGCTTTAACTTCGTTAAAACACCTTTAAATTAAAAAATAAGCTTATTTCGTGATCACTCATAGTTTCCTCTAAAAAACGATTTTTTGTTCGAAAATATAAAAACGGCTGTAACTTCGTTAAAACGCGTTTAAATTGAGAAATAAGCTTAATTTGTGATCACTGATATTTTCCTTCAAAAATCGATTTTTTGTTCGAAAATATAAAATCGGCTGTAACTTCGTTAAAACGCGTTTAAATTGAAAAATAAGCTTATTTCGTGATCACTCATATTATCCTCTAAAAATTTATTTTTTGTTTGAAAATATAAAAACGGCTGCAACTTCGTTAAAACGCGTTTAAATTGAAAAATAAGCTTATTTCGTGATCACTCATATTTTCCTCTAAAGATCGATTCTTTTTTGAAAATATAAAAACGGCTGTAACTTCGTTAAAACGCGTTTAAAATGAAAAATAAGCTTATTTCGTGATCACTCATATTTTCCTCTAAGAATCGATTTTTTTGTTCAAAAATATAAAATATGCTGTAACTTCGTTAAAACGCGTTTAAATTGAAAAATAAGCTTATTTCGTGATCATTCATATTTTCCTCTAAAAATCGATCTTTTTGTTCGAAAATATAAAAACGGCTGTAACTTCGTTAAAACGCGTTTAAATTGAAAAATAAGTTTATTTTGTGATCACTCATATTTTCCTCTAAAAATCGATTTTTTGTTTGAAAATATAAAATCGACTGTAACTTCGTTAAAACGCGTTTAAATTGAAAAATAAGCTTATTTCGTGATCACTCATATTTTCCTCTAAAAATCGATAGGCTATAACTTTGTTAAAACGTGTTTAATTAAAAAATAAGCTTTTTCCTTAAAAAATCTAAATCTTTTGGTCTAAAATGAAGAACTGACTTGTAACTTCGTTAAAACGCGTTGCATAATTTATTTTGTGACGATTAAATTGTCCTCCAAAATCGATTTTTTTGTTTATTGACCTATTTCGTGAGCGCCAATATATTTGAAATTTCAATAATTTCTATTAACGAACATTGAATTATTTTTTCTTCTTTGCATTGTAGTATATACTTTATTTACAAAATAAGATTTTATAATTGCAATTATTAATAATTTTTATTTTTAATTTATCTATAAAATTCTACTTAAAAAAACTAAATCAATAACAGATTTATTTAGAAAAGAAATCAATAATTTCATTCAACAAACTTTGAGGATAAACCTTAAGACTAAAAAAAGAAGTACTGGCTTAATTATAATTAGTTATATTATACAAAAAAGTTTAAAAAACATAACAATTGCCAACTTATTTTGTACTAGTTAAACGAGTTTAAATTTAATTAAATAACAATATCAAATTAATAATAAGTAATTATTAAATGTTAAAAATTCAACCATTTAATATAAAATATTTAAAATGTTTCTTTATCCAACCATTAGTCAACAATATTATCAAAAATATATTAAAAAACTAAATAGGAAATTAGGAGAAAAAAATTTGTGTTATTTGTTTATATAAAGCTATTTATTATTAATATTATTTATTAAGTTGTATGTATATAAGGGCACCTTATAATGAACTAGAAATAAAAAACTTAAATGCAGTAAAATTTAAAAGAAGAAATTAATAAACAAAAAATGAGCTGGAATAGTACCAATTAGTGAAATCTTTCATAAGCCACTCTTAACTAATGAACACACGATTTATATATAACATTTGCGTTTTTTTCTCTAGATTTGTTTGTCTTTCAAAAACAATTAGAATATTTTGTTCATTTCAAATAGTTTTCCAAACTTTTAGTTAAAAAAATCAATAAAAAAAGGAATTAAGGAAGTTTTCTTATTTAAATTTATGATGTTTCTATGATCTTTAACGTTTGATTTTCTATTGACTAAATTTAATACTAATATTATTAACTCTAGTTTTCATATGATCTAAAATATCTTGGGAAAATTCCTCCAAAGTGGTATAATGACTCTTTTGGAAACTAAAAATATCGGCCAAAAAGCCCAACATTTGATCTCTAAAGTAATGGCAAATATCCTTCAAGTTTTCATCGGGTCCAAAAAAACCCCAAGCCATTAAGGGTGACAATTGTTCGGAGATGACATAGAAGTGGGCCATAAAACCATCGGGAAACTTAAGCATACGTTTCTTAGCCTTTAAAACAGACCATACTGCGGTGGTTAGAGCCTAAAAGCATAAATGTAGGAATAAAAATATATTTCGTTTTATGTTTAGTGGCAAGACAAACTTACTGTTTCTTTAAAACCATTAGATAAAAATCGATTTTGTACAACTGCAATAACACTTCCCGGTGGTGCATCTAAATCTCTAAATGAGTCTAATATTATGAAATCCAAACAGATGTCATAGAATGTCATGGCCTTGACATTGCGCTGTTCCAATTCTTTTTGTATTTCAACCCAATTTGAGGGATCTTGTAAATAATTGATGAAATCCTCATAGCCAACCAAAAATTCTTTGGTATCTTTATCACCCAGACACAACAAATCGGTAAGTATTTGACGACCGGTATCAATTACCCATTGACCAATAGCTGGATCCTAAAAGAAATACAAATATTTTAGAAATTGGCTGTGATCTTTAATTCAGACAACCTGTGTTTTCTAGAATTGATCATTATTGATCATGTGAACACGTAAAGAAATTTTACACTTACCTTAAACAAATATTGAAAAGCCAAACGCACACAATGCAATTTAGCCAAATATTCCGTTTCGTTGGAACAATGCACCAATTCACAGCGTATAGTACGACATGGTATGGGTGATTCTTCGTGCTGTTTTAAAGCTGCCTGATACAATGGATACTCCTCATATTCGGTATCGGCAAAACTATCAAATTCTCTCAAATCCGCCACTTGATCTAAGGCTGATGCAAAACTTTCCGCAGAATCGAAATTAGGATCGGAACCAGTACGACTCATACTTGTGGAACGCTGAGAATGTTTATCATCATCAGCAACATCCTCCAGAGCACGCCAATTATCCTCCTCGGCCTCCTCTATGGACGGTTCGTCGCGAAATAACACCGAACGTTGATCCAAAAAGAGTAATTCACTTTGTTCCTGCAAAGTATAGGCCATATCGAGCAGATTTTGTATTTCTCTACAAAATTCGGATTCTTCAGCTGTAGTGAGTATGGCGGGAACACCGCCTGGTGAATAATGAGCAGCTAAGGCATCCTCCCAGAAATTTATGACGGTATCCAAAGCTTCCATGCCCATAACACCCAATTGTTGGGCGGTCAATTGGGTGGTCATTATTCCAGGTTGACCTTGGTTAGAGGAAGACACTAGGGCCCCTGCACCTATAGAACCACTGGCCATGGACATACGATCAGATTGGGAGTATGCAATAGTAGAGCCCACTGGACTGCCAGAGCGGGCAGAGGCTTTAGAGCCGGCAATGGAAATCATATCATTGGGACTACGCATACTATTGCGTGTACGTCTTCCTGTGTATTTACGAGCACGACGTGGAGGACGTGGTGGCTTACGACGACGCAAGTATCTGGACATTACACCCAAAAGGGCCACACCAGCCGCTATAGACATAATAACCACCTGCAATATTTGAAAATTTAATTAATTACCGCTTTATAAAGTTGATATTTTATTTCCTTACCTTTTGTGTGGTGGACATACGTGCTGGAAATATACGTAGTTCTGACCATCTTATCGGTATTAAGCCACCCAACATCTTGTAAATTTAAATAAATCTCCCTTTCAAAAGTGCCTTTTTAATACCTACACTGTATTTTCGCGGTAATTTGTTTATCAGTTTTTAGATGTTCTTATCAACAATTCCTACATTTTTTGTTTCGAAAAAAAAGACACAAATTTCCACTTGTTTTTAGGTTAGTTTGGATATTGGGCCGCTCTAAAGATCAAGCGTTTATTGAACTCGTATGATTTTTCTTCTTATAATTTTGTATTTTCTTCACTTTTCTCGCCTACAAATCGTGCCTCTGCTTTGATTTATACACAAAATTATTTTATCTATATAATCTTTTATTTATAAATTTGTTTTTTTTTTGTTTTTTACTTTATACACTGATTTTTATTTTTTCATTTGTATAACCTTTTTCCGGCTTTAAGTCTCTGGTTTTCAATTCATTTATTTATCAATTTTCTTTATGGATTATAATTGAATTTTCATATTTTCACTGAAAAATATTATATCCAGTTTTCACTTTCACTATTGACATTTAATTCGTTAAATAAATATTAAAAATCAATTGCATCACAGAGATGAACAAATTGTGAAAAGAAGAAATACAACCACAACAGACGACAAGAAAAATGTGTAAAAAAAAACACGTTTGACAAAGGGGCCGTTTACACGAAAACTTTTCAAACGACTTTTCTAAATAATTATTAGTATATTCGAAAAATCACACGCCATTTATATGAATTATTTTTTGAAAATTTTGGTAAGAAATGGTTAGTAAGATTTGTAAATTTCATATTTCTTTTAAATTCATTCGTTTATTAATATTATGCTCAATAAAAATATCTTTTGTAAAATGAAAAAATTTTAATTTACATTAATTTACACATTTGAAGTACAAAAAAGCGATATACCTCTTCCTTGCATTATTACCAAGTTCAGACGAGCAGTTGAATTCATACCCCTGAATGACAATTGCCAATTAACCCGTTTCAACGACACATTCGTACTTTGTTTTGACTATTCATCGCCATGTAGTTTTTTTACAATCAGTATTTTGTTATTTTTTTGGAATATTTATGTGCGTATCATACGTTTGCTACATTATTATGATAAATATCCGATAAAAATTAGAGATGGCACTAACTTATTCGTAATTCGTACGTAATTTAAATTGAATTACGTACACTTTGTGTAATTCGCATCTGAAATTTTGTATGACAAATAGCAAAGAGAGTTGCCTGATTGTTTGGTGTAATAAATTCCAAACTGTACAGTGAGTGTAAAAGGTTACGAATAAAAAAATGTTATTTAAAAGGTTAATCTGCGTATAGAACCGTTTCTGGTATAAATGTTTTATATTTGCAATTAAAAAATATATGCAAGTAAAATAAGACATGTGAACTGACAATTGTTATTGGCAAATACATATATTGCCTGACAATGAAAATGTAAGATTTTCTTACAACCGTTTGAACTGACAGTTTACCTATTGTTAACAATTTTTTATTGTCAGTATATTGTCATAACAATGTCAGATAAGCCAACGTTGTTATATCTGACAATTTTATATTCATTGCAACAAATATTTTCCCCGCCAATAAATTATCTACAAATTTATTAATTATTTGCTGAGGTGGTTGAATTGTATAAAACTACTATGTCTACTACTGAAATGTACAAAGCTGTATCATATGACTTACGTCATTTTGCACAGCTGTTAATAAAACCCGGTTTCCGTTTTTGTTTTGATTTCTTCATTCTATTTGGTTTTTTATTTACATATTTATTTATATTTTTTATCGAGAAGTCGACGTCAACAATTTCTTTACTCTAGTTCTTATAGCGTATGGACCAAATCAAGAAGAATTATTAACAAAAAAATAATGAAATTAGTACCTCGATGATACATCGCGTATGTGTGTGACAAAGTGTATTTTATTGTTCATAAAAGAAGGAAAAAATTTAATTTATTTTGTGGTTAAAGTAAATTTAGACAAAAGATAAAATAATATTAAATAATGGCTGAGAACCCAGGTGGCAATAAAGGTAAATATTGTTTTAAAACTATTTAAATAAATATTTAATTATCTAATATTTTGTTAAACTTACATACATACATATATGTAAAGGTGGTGGCTTATTGTCTACACAAAACATCATACAAAATCAACTGTTTCGTCGGCAAAGAAGTATTAGGGCCTTTCAAAAATCCTCCAAAACTGAAGAAGAGAGTGGTGATAAGGTACTATTTAATATTAACGATACATGAAATTAGTATAAATTATATTATCTTTTATAATTTCATAGACTTATGTTGTTATAAAATTTGGAGAAAAGGCTAAATTACAACAATGTCGAGATGTTGAAAAGATTATTCAACAATTTGGCATACAAACCACTTTGGAAGTGGTAGATAAAAGTGAAAAATATTTATATCTAACTGCCTCTACGGATACTCTACTACGTTTGGCCGATGAAGCGGAGCTAACCAAGCCCACAATAACGGGTAGTATGCAAAAGTTTAATTATCATGCGATCAGTGATTATCTATTGCCCGGTATGACTAAAGATGATATAGTGCGTTTTTGTGAAGCACCCGTTTTGATAAAAGATGTTGTTAAGCCGGAGCTGTTGTCTCATATAAGAAATGGTGTAGTCGAGGATATATTTCCTCTGCATGATTTAGTTAGTATTTTTTTTACTTTATAATTTATACGAATTTTTTCCTAATAAATCGTTTTTATTTCCAGGAATATTTAGATAAATTTGGCTTTAATTGGCGCCGTCGTACTATGCCCATTGAAGATATACGTAATTATTTTGGTTCCAGTATTGGCTTATATTTTGGTTTTACCGAATTCTATACTAAAGCCTTAATATTCCCCGTTTTATTTGGTTTATTACAATACATTTGGAGGTTTAACTATTCGTTAGTTTGTGGCTTTTATGTGATATGGACTACGGTAAGTTGTTAAACAATTTGGTTTAGTTTACTTTAATTATGTATTTATTTTCCTAGATTTTTCTGGAATTGTGGAAACGTAAATGTGCTGGCTATTCCTATCGCTGGGGTACCATTGAAATGACTAGCTTGGATAAGCCACGCACTAACTATAAAGGTGTTCTCAAACCTGATCCCATTACCGGTAAAATGACCATGCAATATCCCATGCGTTATACTTATCTGCAAATGTATTTGGTTTCTTATCCGGTGGTGGGTTTGTGTGTTATAGCTTCTGCCTATTTTGCTTTATATCAATTTCAAATTGAGGCTGAAGTTTTGGCCGATTTTGGACCAGATTCTTGGCTTTTATATGTACCAGTAATAGTGCAATCCATATTGATTGCTATATTTTCCTGGGCCTATGAGAAATTGGCTACATTCTTAACGGACACCGAAAATCATCGTACCCGCTCACAATATGATCGTCATCGTGTTAATAAATTAATGATATTTGAAATTGTTAATAATTTCTTTTCCTTATTTTATATCGCCTTCATTTTACAAGATTTAAATCAACTAAATTATCAATTAATGATGCAGTTGTTAATATTCCAGGTGTGTAAAGATATTAATTTAATTAAAAGAGATATTTTCTATGTTTTTTTTGTTATTAGTTGGTTTGCATTGCCCAGGAAATTGGCATTCCCCTACTGGCTGTTGTAAGACAAAAATATGTTAAATATTTACACAAAGAAGTTGATGAGGAAAAGCGCTCTCTCGTTAGTGATGTAGCTCGGTATGAACAGTGTTATTATGAAGCTGGTTTGGATCAATATCAGTCAACGTATGAGGATTATTTACAAATGTGCATACAATTCGGTTATGTGGTTTTGTTTGCGGCTGTAGCTCCTTTTGCTGCCTTTGGTGCCTTAATTAATAATATTTGTGCCATGCACATTGATTTGTTTAAGGTAATTGCTAAATTAAAAAGATCAATTACCAGTTTCTAACTTGTTATTAAAATATATAAAAACCAAAAAAATTTTAGTGAAATTGAACATATTGCTTATTATTAACAATTTTTAATTCTTTATATTCCAGCTTTGCAACATTTTTAAGCGACCCTTTGCTCGTCGTACCAAAAATATTGGAGCCTGGCAATCTGCCTTTGAATTGTTGTCAGTTATGGCGATCTTAAGTAATTGTGGTATTTTGTATTTACAGCCAAATGTCAGGTAAGTAGTAAAGAAAAATGCATGTTAAAATTACATAAGTTCAGTCACTATAAACCCAAAACTAATATACATTTTTCATACATTGTCTTTTCTACAGAGGTTTCTTTACCAATCTCTTTCCCTCTATGCCCAATATATCTTTCGTACTTTTCGAACATTTGCTATTGGGTTTGAAATTCGTCATCCACAAGGCCATACATGAAAGACCCAGATGGGTGCGTATTGCTTTATTAAAGGCTGATTATGAATCAAGTTTGGCTTATAAAAATATCAAGTAAGTTTCAAATATTTAAAGTTATTATAGAATACTTTATTATAAATGATGTTTTCCATTTTTAGAAAATTTAAGGCCAACAATAAAATTGACTGATTACAAACCATCATGAACTGGAAAATCTCTAAGAATATTACTCAAAGACGTCCTATTTATTCAATGTTACTAACAATCTCTTTTTATTTGCAGTGTTGTTTCTCATTATATGTGGATCATATAGTTATTTACTTACAATTTATTTTTTGTATTTTTTTTACTAACATACTTAAAGCTGTGTTTTGTTTCTTTTAACCTAAACTTAAATAAATATTTACAATATATTTAGGGCTTTTACAACTAAAAACTTCTAAACATTGTAGTTTTTGTTTGTTATGGGCTTTAGCGAAATCCTTTATAGTGTTTAAATGCCAAAAAGGCATCTATGCCATGTAAAATACCAGCTGCATAACCCATATACTGAAAAGGAAAAATTCAATACATTATTATTTGCATTAAATTTCAGAAAAAGCTGTTTCTGATTGTTATTATTTTACTACTTACATAAGCCGCTGTCATGGCTGGATAGGCCCAGAATCCTGGCTTAATTAAAAATTGCGGATGTAGCCACACCACACAGGCGAAACCCATATAACTGGAGGCACTAAAATACATGCTGCAGGCTACGCCATTAAAAAGAGTTTCCTGGAAAAATTAAAATGTTATAATAATGGAAACATTCAACATATAACTCTTATAGATTTTTAATTTTATTATAATCTCACATATATTTTGTATAACTGAGCTATCGAATATGAGCAAAATCAGTTTTAAGAATTAAAGATTTGATCATGCTCTAGGAATAGCAAGCTTATGAACGATATACTTTGGACTAGCTTATTGATAAAACTATTAACTACTCTTCGATTTACTTACAAATAACGATTGACGTATCAGTTCATATGACTTATCCGAAAAGCAATAACAAATCATCAAAATAGCCGTTGTGGTAAAACAATAAGCCGTTGTAGTTAAAAAACTAGTCAAAGCTTGACCAATTGTATCCGCCGCCGGTACGCCATAATTAATCAAAAGACCTTCACACAACGAGGCCAAACCCAATTGTAGAACTTTTAATAGACCCGCTCGCGAGGTAACAAAACCAAAATTTATACAAGTACAAACACGGCAACAACAAATTTTAATGCCAAAATTTTGACTCATACCGCGAACACCAAAAGAAGCCATTTTTATAATGAAATATTTTAATTTTTTGAAAAAAATTTTTACAACTTCCTGTTAAGCGATCCTTTGTTTTCTATTTGAAGAATACAACTGAATGCAGACGATTTTCATAACAAAGACACACTCCTCTCGGGCTGTTGCATTTAAATTTTTAAAAATAGATTTCATACTTGGAAAGCAAGCAGAGACAGACCTCCCTTGAATGTTTTGATTTTCTGTTATGTGTAATTTTGAAGATTGATAAAAATAGATTTTAGAATGTGTGTTTTGAATAAAAGATTATTTAACATATGGTGTCAAGTGAGGAGGATGCAGCAAGATCAGTAACATCTAGTGGTTTTAAAAAACATAATTGACAGTTTTGTATTAGTTTAAATTAGTTAAAGTATACCTTTAGGAGTTTTATTGAATCATGATCAAATAACAAGCAAATGGAAAGATGTGTTACAAAAACTGAAAAACTTAAGCAGAACTATTTATAGTTCAGTGTGCCGAAAAATTCCCCTTAAATTGTTGCTTAATCAAACAACGAATAAAAACTTAAATAAATATTTCATCCCATTTAAAAAACACATGCCACTACAACTTTACATACTTGTTAATTAATTAAGTTTTGATAAAAAGATCATTATTTATTTTAAAATTGTTGCATTGTATTTGATAATGGGAAATTTTTGTTATGGGAAAATTTGCTGAAATTATCGTTACTTTTTTATAAAATTTATTGCACACACGAAATAGTGTGATAACACCATTTAATTGTCAAGCTGTATAATCCAGATTTTCGTAATTGTTTTTTTATTTTTTTAATGTTTAAATTGTATGATGTGTTAACTAAAATTAGCAATTATACAATTTACTAATTTATAACATGCTGCAATTTTTTTAATAAAACGCAAATTAAAAAAAGTGTAGCGATTTTTCTGGTGTTTTTGGAAATTACAAGAGGAAATGATTTTCATAGAAATTACCTGTGATTATTCATAAAATTATAATAGAAATAAAAATGGTCAGCGATGAATGTCCTTTTTCTGTTTATTTTACTGTCCAACAATTCAAATTAGTTCTAGTTTAGTTCTAGTTCAGTTCTAGTTCTAGTTCAGTTCTAGTTCTAGTTCAGTTCTAGTTCAGTTCTAGTTCAGTTCTAGTTCAGTTCTAGTTCAGTTCTAGTTCAGTTCTAGTTCAGTTCTAGTTCAGTTCTAGTTCAGTTCTACTTCAGTTCTAGTTCAGTTCTAGTTTAACAAAGTAAAGAAGTGATAATGTGATATTTTTCACTAAACGTTTTTTAAAGAAAACCCTGATCACATATATAATAAAACATCATTCAGTCCATCTGCGTCACATAATTAATCACTGTAAAACAAATTAATTTCATGTCAATAACGTTTAAATTTTCTTTTGTCACACTTTTATTAATTTTAATACAAATATAAAATAATTATTCCCTTTTTTTAATTTATTGAATCATTTTTAATTCACATTATTAAATTGTATATAATGTGAAGTAACAAAAAATGTATATATAAAATACAGTTAGTGAAGTAGTTAAATCAAAATATGTACTTTCATATAGGGTTGAAATTATTTTAAACAAAAAATTAAATAATAATATGATAACGGGCATAACATGCATGCAATTTAATTGCATTAAATATAAATTACAAAATATTACATTATTATTTTGTTAATTCGTAATAGTTGTAGGAAAACTAAAGTGTTAAAAACAGATAGTGTGACCTTGAGTTTTACAGCTATAATTTATTGGGAATAACATTAACAAATGTGTAATTTTCTTCTAAAAAAGATTATAAAACTTAATTTGTTGTTTATTATTCAATTCAATATGAGGAGGTATATAGTTATAGTAGCTAACCCTGTAAGAGATTTTTAATTACACGAAAACCCTGTGGTGTTGTCAAGTAGGCAGAGTTGCTGAAATAAGTAGTATGTAGAAATTTGTTCAATTTTTTGAGACGTAACGGGTTTTTTTATTTAATTTAATTTTTTGAATATGATGCTCTAAATAGAAAAGTTTCTTAAATAATTAAAATAATTTTGTTTTATTAAATTTAACGATTTCATATTTTACTTGACGGCTTGACAATCCTAAAAATTTTCTAATAATCAAAATAAAAGCATAATATTATTCCATGTAATTGATTAATCTTAATAACTTCCTACACATGCCACTGCCAGATTTATCAAACCAAACTACCAAGATTATAAGCTTAACATTCTTTACAATAACCACAGTGAGTTAAATACCATTAAATTGAAGTTTATTTTATTTCAAAATTAACTTTTAACAATCAATTATTAGATTCTTAAATTTGTTTGCATTATAATAATAAATGCTCAAAAAGAATCGCCCTGCATTGCTGGTTGGCATGTTAATGAGGAACTTTCAAATCATTTACTTTTGATCAGTACGGGATTAGTACCGGACATAATAATGTTAATAAGTATCGGACTTGGTATGATGTTTAAAACCTCAAATATTGGAGCCGATCCTGGGGTAAGTGCACAGAGTTTTAAAGATTTTTCTTAGATCATACAAATTCCTTCTTTTCAGACTATTATTTATAATTTTATTATTGGTATCTTGAATATTTGTGCCTTATTTCCCTTTTTTGGTATCGAGGATTGCAAAAGTGATAGTTTGGGGAAAATTAAATCGGTTGGTATATACGCAACACTAGCGGGAATCTTGCATATAGCAAACGGAGTGGTTTGTTTAATATTTTTAGCTCCAGAGGAAAGGTAATATTCAAACTCTATAAATTAATTCTGATATTATAAATTGAATATTGTATAATGGACTATAAGCTAATATATAAACTGGTATATAGACTAGCATATTTATAAGATTATTTATATATATATATATTTATAAGATTATATACTTATAAGATCAAACTAGACTAAATTTTAGTGTAGACTATATAGACTTGACTATTTGATGTTATACCACATACTACAAAGTAAAACAAACACGACTTAGTACTAGACTTTTGACTATAAACAAGATTATATGCTAAACTATAGACTCACCTATAGGTTAGAGACATTTCAGAAATAAAGAAAGATTGTTTAATCTTTTATAAAGTTAATTAACATAAAATGTATCTAACATATATTTCTCTCGTTTACAGATCTGAACCAGATTCGCAACCTTCAACTTCAAATCCAACACCCAGTAAAAATTCTGAGCCGAAACCTTCTTCTTCTAAAGTATCCTCTAAAAAATAATTTATTTTCTTTACAAAGTTCTTTATGATTTGTTATTTATAATTTATCATTTATATAAGTCAAAGCTATTTATTAATGTTGCTGTAGAATTAAAAAGAAAAAAACTTAAATACATACAAACATAAAAATAAATAATTTCTTTTAAGTATATTGAACATCATGCTTTTGACCATAAACTAGAGAAAGTTATGATTATTTGCTGTCAAATGCTAGACTTTTTGCGTATTTTAAATATGTCACTTGAAAGTGGTACATGAATTGGTGAAGGTAAACTAGCCAGTTATTAAATTCAGTTGTCATCTGAGTAGAATGCTTAAAAAGTTTAGAAAATATTACATTATAAAAGTCAATTTGAAGATGTCTTATTATTCAGAAACTTTATATTCAAAAATTGCTTTCGAGAATTTTTTTTAATCTGCTAATTAAGAAGATACCCAAATTCAACAAAAAATCTTTTAAACAAAAACCTGCCTCTTTATTTAAATTTTCTTCAGCGCTTAAAAGCAATTTAATTAATATAATCATAATTATTTATTTTCAATGTTTTGTTGTTGTTTTTATTATTGCATCAATAATATTTGCAATTATTGATTTGTAATAAATAAGTTGAAATTACAACTGCTTACGTTTTTGATATCAGTTTAAGGTATGTAAGTGTTATGAAGTTAGTACTTTTTTTTTGTTTTTCATATATTTTATTTTTGCAATTTTATCAAAAATTCAATCTTTTTATACAATAAAATTGTTTTTGCTTAAAATAATTTTCTAAAACACAATTGAACGCTTCGTTGGCAATTGCGTCTTATGATGCAATTCTGTGAAGAAACAGACCCTTAAAGTGATAAAATCATTATTTTACAGATTACATATAGAGCTATAGATTAGAAATCATTAAATGAGAGCATATTTAATGAGAGCCTAGACAATAGACTAGACTATAGACTAGACTATAGACTAGACTATAGACTAGACTATAGACTAGACTATAGACTAGACTATAGACTAGACTATAGACTAGACTACAGACTAGACTACAGACTAGACTATAGACTAGACTATAGACTAGACTATAGACTAGACTATAGACTTGACTATTGACTGACTATAGACTAGACTAGACCATAGACTATAGACTAGACTATAGACTAGACCATAGACTAGACTAGACCATATACTAGACTATAGACTAGACTATAGACTAGACCATAGACTAGACTAGACCATATACTAGACTATAGACTAGACTATAGACTAGACTATAGACTAGACTATAGACTAGACTATAGACTAGACTATAGACTAGACTATAGACTAGACTATAGACTAGACTATAGACTAGACTATAGACTAGACTATATAATAGACAAGAGCATGGACTAGACTATAGAATAGACAAGACTATGGACTAGATTATAGACTAGAATATTGACTAGAAAATAGTTTAAAACAGAAAACATTTCTATTTAGGAATGATTTAGAATATGTTCAAAGAATAAATACTTTTATTAATCTGTAACATGAATCTACCACAACTTATTATAACAAACCAACAACATGTTTCTTGTTTTTTATAATATTTATTCTGTTATTGAATATCTTTTATTTTAAATGAACAACAAAATTATTTAATATTTATAAAACTGCAAAATATTCTAGAAGAGACAGTCAGATGCATCCATCTTAACGTCAATGAAACTTCCGTAGCATTTTATTGTTTATAACTGTTTCTAATTCTAATTACGTCGACAAGTATTTGTTTGCATTTAAATTTATTTATTATTGTGCCGGTAAAATTACAAATATTTTGTGGATAATTTTATAGCAATTTTTTTCTTCTTCAATGATTGCTTTAAACAGCGATCGTATTTAATGACAGATCATTAGTCGAATAGTCAGTCATTTTACTACTTAAAGCCGGTCAATAATCTTTATTTTTTATTTATTTATACATTTTTTTAATTTATTCATTATTTGTAGTTTTTAACGTCATCATTATGATGTTTAACATATTAATGATTGTTAGTTTTCGATATTACAAAATAAATATGCAGTATTTATAAATACAATTTAAAAAACTAAAATATAAAAATAACTGCATAATAAGATTACGTTTACATAGTTTTATTTATTTTTTGTAAAACTATTGTTTTACAATAATAATTAATTTAAATATTACAACATACTAGTTGGATAAATACTTTAGATAATTATTTAAGAAAATGTAGATAAACCTATTAATATCATCATATAATTTTAAAGCAGTTTTTTAGAGATGCATGTTTGAATTACCGAGAAGACTATTTGTTAAACATGTTTTAAAATACCTGACGAATCAATGAAGAATGACTTGACTGTTTTTTGTTTGTTGTTTTTATAATTGTAATATTTTAATTTATTATTGTTGTTATTATTTGTTTAAACATGGAAATTATTATACTGTATATAGGAGATGAGATTAGGAAAATACCACAAGAAAGAAAACGGACAAATTAAATGATTAACTCACGATTTTTACACGTGATTTTATGACATTTGATTAAAATAGTTATAGTCTTTAAGTTGAAGTTAATAAAGATTAAATGTTTTTTAATAAACTTTTAAGTTTTTTTTGTTGTAAGGAGAATTTTTATGGTTAGTACAAGAAAAAGTTAAGTTTTGAAGATATTTATCAAAAATTTTAACTTGATTTAGACAAGAAACAAACATAGCAGATTAGACTACAGTTAAACATTTAACTAGGCTATAGTCAAGACTTTAAACTATAATACAGTTTAGTCTAGTTATAATCTTCTATAGATTAGTATAAACTATTACATGTATAATAATAGAGTAGTTAAGACCGCAGACTAAACTACAGTTGAAAAATTAAATCAGACCCTAGTAAAGACTTTTAACATTACACCAGATTGTGTGTCTAAATTATAGACTATATTATTAATAAGACCATAATATATAGTTTTAATTATAACTAATCATAGGTCTAAAAAAAATCAGACCATAGTAAAGACTTTTAACTATAATACATTTAAGTCAAATATGTATATTAGACTAGATCGTTTGTTTAAATTACAGACTATATTATTAATAAGACTACAATATATAGTTCTTATTATAACTAATCATGAGTCTAGTAGTAGAACGCAGTGAAGACTATAGGCTAGGTTATAGTCAGTACTACAGACAGAGTCTATTGACTAGACTATAAACTTGACGAATCCATTACCAAAACAAAATAATAAAATATTAAACTACATACAACGTAATAGACATGATTTTGGTCAATACTTTAGTCTATATTTAAGAATATCAACTAGACTATAATCATAACTATAGCCAAGATTTAAGTGTAGACTATCTACTAGATTATAGTCAAGACTTGACTGCAGTCTTGGCTATAATTTTGTCTATAGTATCGGCTGTAGCAAATGCTAAAGTCTCGACCACAGTCAAGTTATTATTCATGGCTAGTCTTGTGTATAGTCTGCAGTCTTTATTATAGTCTCTAATTTTGACTATAGTCAAGTCAATTACATTATCTGAAGTGTAGTATATTATCTTGTCTATAATATTGACAACAGTGTAGTTTATAGTTTTAGCTACAGTATCAGTCTAGTCTATAGTCTAGTCTATAGTGTCTAGTCTATAGTGTCTAGTCTATAGTGTCTAGTCTATAGTGTCTAGTCTATAGTGTCTAGTCTATAGTGTCTAGTCTATAGTGTCTAGTCTATAGTGTCTAGTCTATAGTGTCTAGTCTATAGTGTCTAGTCTATAGTGTCTAGTCTATAGTCTAGTCTATAGTCTAGTCTATAGTCTAGTCTATAGTCTAGTCTATAGTCTAGTCTATAGTCTAGTCTATAGTCTAGTCTATAGTCTAGTCTATAGTCTAGTCTATAGTCTAGTCTATAGTCTAGTCTATAGTCTAGTCTATAGTCTAGTCTATAGTCTAGTCTATAGTCTAGTCTATAGTCTAGTCTATAGTCTAGTCTATAGTCTAGTCTATAGTCTAGTCTATAGTCTAGTCTATAGTCTAGTCTATAGTCTAGTCTATAGTCTAGTCTATAGTCTAGTCTATAGTCTAGTCTATAGTCTAGTCTATAGTCTAGTCTATAGTCTAGTCTATAGTCTAGTCTATAGTCTAGTCTATAGTCTAGTCTATAGTCTAGTCTATAGTCTAGTCTATAGTCTAGTCTATAGTCTAGTCTATAGTCTAGTCTATAGTCTAGTCTATAGTCTAGTCTATAGTCTAGTCTATAGTCTAGTCTATAGTCTAGTCTATAGTCTAGTCTATAGTCTAGTCTATAGTCTAGTCTATAGTCTAGTCTATAGTCTAGTCTATAGTCTAGTCTATAGTCTAGTCTATAGTCTAGTCTATAGTCTAGTCTATATAGTCTAGTCTATAGTCTAGTCTATAGTCTAGTCTATAGTCTAGTCTATAGTCTAGTCTATAGTCTAGTCTATAGTCTAGTCTATAGTCTAGTCTATAGTCTAGTCTAGTCTATAGTCTAGTCTATAGTCTAGTCTATAGTCTAGTCTATAGTCTAGTCTATAGTCTAGTCTATAGTCTAGTCTATAGTCTAGTCTATAGTCTAGTCTATAGTCTAGTCTATAGTCTAGTCTATAGTCTAGTCTATAGTCTAGTCTATAGTCTAGTCTATAGTCTAGTCTATAGTCTAGTCTATAGCTAGTCTATATTTAGTCTAGTCTATAGTCTAGTCTATAGTCTAGTCTATAGTCTAGTCTATAGTCTAGTCTATAGTCTAGTCTATATTCTAGTCTATAGTCTAGTCTATAGTCTAGTCTATAGTCTAGTCTATAGTCTAGTCTATAGTCTAGTCTATAGTCTAGTCTATAGTCTAGTCTATAGTCTAGTCTATAGTCTAGTCTATAGTCTAGTCTATAGTCTAGTCTATAGTCTAGTCTATAGTCTAGTCTATAGTCTAGTCTATAGTCTAGTCTATAGTCTAGTCTATAGTCTAGTCTATAGTCTAGTCTATAGTCTAGTCTATAGTCTAGTCTATAGTCTAGTCTATAGTCTAGTCTATAGTCTAGTCTATAGTCTAGTCTATAGTCTAGTCTATAGTCTAGTCTATAGTCTAGTCTATAGTCTAGTCTATAGTCTAGTCTATAGTCTAGTCTATAGTCTAGTCTATAGTCTAGTCTATAGTCTAGTCTATAGTCTAGTCTATAGTCTAGTCTATAGTCTAGTCTATAGTCTAGTCTATAGTCTAGTCTATAGTCTAGTCTATAGTCTAGTCTATAGTCTAGTCTATAGTCTAGTCTATAGTCTTGTCTATAGTCTAGTCTATAGTCTAGTCTATAGTCTAGTCTATAATCTAGTCTACTCTAGTCTAAAGTCTTGACTATAGTATAGTTCATGCTATAGTCCAGACTATAGTCTAGTCTATTGAATACATTCTTGGCTTTTGTCTAGTCTAAGCACTTGCCTATAGTTTTGATATTAGAATAGTTAAGATTGCAGACAAGAACATTTACTAGACTAGGTCTATTGGAATAACTTTTTACAAGTCTTGACTATAGTAATTACATATATTATAAATAATTATAATAACAATATGTAGAGCATATTTTGTATTTCCGCTCTATATGTATGTCTTTTTGATCTCTACACCCAAATAATAATGTTAATCATATCACAACAATGTTGTGTTCGTACGAAATTCTATCATATTTTTAAAAGTTTCATGTATTGACAACATTTAAATTGTACGAGTATATCAACTTTTTTTTAAAAATAACCTAAAATAAGAGAGAAAAATAATAACAAAAACAAAATATTTATAAACAAATTGAATACGAAAAAAAATAACATAAAATAAGTATAAAAAACGAGAAATTTTCAAAAAATAAATAAACAGCCAAATATATTTTGTGTATACTAAAAATCTTTTTTATAATAGTACAGTACATTGTTAAAACTACGTGAAGACGTAATAGAATTTATTTAAAAGAATTTTTATTAAATAAATATAAAAAAGGCTGCTGTAATTTTTCAATAATTCCTGAAAATAATTTATAAAATAATTACTAAAAAATATATAAACAATATAATGACATTAATAAGCTTAGGAAATAAGTGCATTTTTAATAAATATTTTTAATTACAAAATTTTGAAAATGAGAAAATTTATCGGAAAAATATAAAAAATGACGTCTGTAAAACAAATACAAGTGTGTTGTCCAATAAAAAAGTGTATGTATGTATTGAGTGATGAGCGTGTGTAATTTGAAAATAATAAACAAGATTGTTTTGAAAAAATAAAAAAAATTAATGAATTTGTGCAAACCCCTTTAAAAAATATATAAAGAATTAAAACATTTAATATTGTTACAATTGTTTTTTATTTAAATAAAAAAGCAAAGCAAGAACGTCACCTCGTTGAGCTGGAAATATTTCAGTTTTTTAATTAATTTATCATTTAAAACGTGAGACACATTTTTAAGGAGTTTTATTTAAAATAATAAAAAAAAAAATCAAATTATATTAAACAGAAACAGTGAAGAACAGTAAAGAACGTGAATTTTGCCGCAGTTATTTACATAAATCGATATTCATAAAAGGTATTTGTACCCGCACGCCTAAAAATTGTACACGTTTTTATTTAAAACAAAATTTTTGTTCCAAACAAAAAGTTAATTTTATATTTCAAGTGTTTTAATTCTTTTCCTTAAAGTTTTATTGTTCTTTGAAATCCATCAAAGTGAGTAAGAATGATTAATTTAGCGTTTTTTTTTTTGTGTTAAATAAGTGATTTTTTTGTAAATCAGTGATGGGCTTTCTTAGTCAGTAGGGAACGCAAGAAAACTGTTAATTTACATGAACAGAAAAAAGAAACAATAGTAAAAAAGTATTTTTTTGTGCTAACCACTATTTTAAAATTATTATTTAATTTCTAACTATATTTTATTAAATAACTTAATAGCTATTATATTTAGTATACTTAGTATAAAGAAAAATTATAGAAATATATATATTTAAACATCTTTTAATGCATCATTATAATTGTTATTATTTTAATCAGATAGTAAATCTGTAAAAAGATGCTAAATAAAAAAAAAATAAAAACTTTTATTGAAAACACGAACTTTTAAATAATTCCGCAAAAAACTTAAATAAATATACGGTCTATGATGATAAATTAAAATTATGGAAAAACACAGTTTTAAATTAAGTTGTTACAAACATTTGATGTAATACTTAGTTAAGGATTCATTCATGTAAAGTTTTTAGTGTCAAAAAGTGATTAATTGCAAAGTGTTTTAAGCGGAAAGTCAATAAACCTGTGAACAAGGTGTTTGTTTTAAAATTTCGTTGTTTAATTAAAAGGTAAGGGAACTAATACTGAACTAGTACAGTAATTGGTTCTATGAGAGTGGTGTGCAAGTCTATTCTACATCAAAATTTTTACATAAACGTGTACTCTAACATCGAGAATATTATGCTAGATAATAAGGGTCATTAAATACCTTTATGACAATTTATAGCAGGTCCACAAAACGTAAAAAAACTGGGAACTAATAATGAACAAGTGCAGTAACTGGTTCTATGGGGGTGGTGTGAAAGTCGATTATATATCAAACTTTTTACATAAAAATGTACTTTTACTTTGAGAATATAATGTTTGATAATAAGGCTTAATATATACCATAATGACAATCATTAGCAGGTCTCCAAACCTATCAAAAAATGGCTTAACTAAAGGTAAAGGAACTAATACTTAACTAGTGTAGTAATTGTTTCTATGGGGGTGGTGTGAAAGTCGATTGTTATGCAAACTTTTTACATAAAAGTGTACTCTTACCTCGATAAGATGATGTTCAATGATAAGTGTCAATAAATATCATTATGACAATCTATAGCAGGGTTCTGAACCTATCAAAATCCGATCCTTAATTCAATAAAAATTTTTACTATTTTTAGGATAAAAGTGAGAAAAATTCAAAACTAAAATCTAATCAAGTTTGTGTTGCTTTATTGATAAATTTTATTTAAATTTATCAATCATGTGGATTTATTGCTTTAAAATTAATATTTATTTGACATTTTAATTGTTTAATTGTAATTTGTGTCAAATGTTTAGTACATCTATTTAAGGTTTGACACTTGAGCTTGAAATCTTCACATACAGTCAGTGTAAAAAGTGTGTTACAAACAATTCATAGAACAGTAATAATCTCCGATTATCGTTATATATTCTACTGCTTATTATATTTGTTTTTTATAGAAACTGTTAAGACATCGAGAAAATAGGTGTAAATTTATTATTATTTTCCCATTAATACTAAGATGACTTTCTTTAGTCTGCAAGAAATATTGGAGATATTCCAGAACTAGAGTAATTAGAGTTCAACAGGGTCTTATATAATGCAGTCTAAAACATGTTCCATGTTTATAAACAACATGTTTCAATAGTCTGAGTTAAGTAGGATCATGTTGAGGATCATTTATTCTTAACATTTAAGCAAGGAAGTAATTTTGGGATTAGTTATGCAATTTTTGCAGGGATTATAAAAATATTAAAAAAAGCTTTTTTAATTTTGCAAAAATCTTTTATAAATTGTGGTTTTTATTAAAATATTCAATTTTTTCATTATTCAATGAGATAATTTTTTCTTTCATCTAAAATATGAATATGTATCACTTTTCTCTCTCTCTCTCTCTCTCTCTCTCTCATATGCAAAATTAAAGCACGCAAAATATTCTTCAGTATAATTTAAATTTAAAACTTTATGAAACCAACTTTCGAATTCAAAACCTTTTTTTCCTTTATAACCTGTATAATACTTGCTTTATTGAATTTATTATTTATTTATAGCTTTTATCAATTATTTATTTAAATAAGTTCCTAACATTTTATTGAATTTTTTAATTTTTATAAGATGTTTTTATTATTTAATTAATTGGCCATACAAAACGGTATAATTAAAATTGATAAACGAGTACAAAACTTTATACAATGTATAAAAAAAATATATAATTTGTTAAAAAAGTGAATGTAATCAAATGAAAACAAACTTTCATTTAAAGAAATTTCTAATTAAAGTTTTGTTTGCAAGCTAAATATTTTAAAAAAAGTCCATTGTGCTGATTTTTTTATGTAGCCATAAATTTTGTAAGAAAAATCTGTTTTATAAACGCTTCATAAAATTGAAGTGTTTTCATTTTTATCCCCAACGACTGTAGTGTTTCTAATTAAATCAGAACATATGCTTGCTTCCATTTTTTAATACTTTATGTCATTATGGCCTGAAGTGACAGATAAAACGTTTTAATTTTTTTTTAATTAAAAAAAGCGAAAAAATCTTTACATTTGTTTTATTATTCCACTTAAAACCTTAATCAAATAAATGAAGATTATAGTGTTTGTTGTAAGAAAACAGTGGTAAATTTATCACTTTATTATAATTTAAATGAAGTTTTAATAACTAATAACTACTTGTTTTATGATTAAATTTACTTGCATTATCAATAATACAGTGGGATAGGAGGAGTAGGGTTTTCTTTGTTTTTATGTGAATAAATTACCTCAATTGAAAATTATATGTATAACAGTTTCCTTTGTAGAACAGCATTATCTATAGACAATTATCTGTAAAGTAGTATTATCTATATAAATAATAAATCTCCACAACAATTGTTTTAAGCAAATGTATCTGTATAACAGTTTCCCTACAGAAAATGTATGTTTTCCCCTATAAATATATAAGTTCAAAATTTTTTCCCATATTAATTGTGTATCAAGTTTGTCTGTATAACAGTTTTTTTCTTAATTATCCGTAAATAAGTTTTCCTTAAAGGAAACGGTTTTTTTAAATACAATTGTCTGTATAACAGTCTATATATATAGAGAATTATATTTATACAGTTTTGTTTGTGCTAATAAGGGTAGTCTGCACCCACCCTTTAACTATATATACAAATCGTCTAAGAAACACTTTTTGCACGCTACATTTCGCCAGATGAAAATGTTTAATATTGGTTAATAATTTCGCCGTTCCTGCAGAATAGGGCTTTTGAGCTTATAATAATTGTGTTATATGTTTTAGAATCTCTACAAATTTCGGCAAATCTGTTCGAAATTATCGTATCCCATTTAACATTAGCCTCCAAACGAAGTCCCAAAAGTAATGACTTGAATGTGAAATTTACTTTTATACACGATAAAGTTCTACTAATAGGATCATATCATATGATCGACCATGTTCGATTATACATTCCTGTTTTAGAATAAATTTTTTTTATGCAACAGTTTTTTTATAAAAGTAAAACTGTTTTCTCTAAAAAATTTAAAAGTTTTCTCTCAAAAAAAACTTCTGTTAAAAAGTTAAATCTATTAAATAAATATGTATGTCTATCAAATGAAATAGATAGTCTAACCACTGTGCAATTTAATACTTTCTTTAATACAGTACTTCAAGTTTATCAAAATAAATAAAACAAGTTGTTGTTGTTGTTGTTTACTTTTGTTATTGTTGTCATTATAATTTCATATTAAACAATTTAGAACAGATTTAAAATTCTTCTTGAGAAAACAACAAGAATAATTCCAACGTTTTTCTAATATTTTGTTTTGCAAAAAGTAATGAATTTGATGACAATTAAATTTGATTTATGAGTGAAATATAAAATATGTCGCAGACATTTAAAAGTTTAAATACTTTTTGTGTATTTTTGCGAGGTAAAATAAATAAAATAAAATATGTTTAAACAAAATGCACAACAAAAGAAAACCTTAAAAAAATAATGTAGCAAAATGTAAACAGAACATTTAATTCAATGTTTCAGATGCGTTCCATAAAAAAATGCACATTATATATGAAACGTGTGACATTTTAATTTTACACATTTTTATTATGTTTTTGTTTGTGTTCTTTGTGCATTTTTTATAATTATTCTTTATATATTTTTTTTAAATGATGCTAAGAAGAGAGCTTAATAAGTTGTTAAATGGAAATAAACACAATATTATTGTTATTTGAACAATAAAATAATGTGTATTAGTAACAATAACAAGTATGAATTTATAGTCGGACATTGCCGACCATATGATACCCTACACCAGTCAGTATGTTAAAATTGTAGATTTTTTTTAATATAAAGCATTTAATTTGTTTTATTGTGAAATTTTTTACTTATTGTTGACAAAAAAGAGATTTACTTCAAGAGGGCTCATAGGGGAGAAGGGGTAAATATGGGCCTATCCATATAAATTTTGGTAAATGAATTTATGTCTACTTCAAAGTCATTTATGTAGATTTTGATCGTTTTATTAGTAATTATAAGTTAATTTTGACCTTCGAGTCATTTTCTGAAGGGGAATTTGTATGGAGACTAGGGTCAAATGAGGCCCGATCACTATTAAAATTAGTATTGTCATTTATTGTTCTATAAAACTAATGTTTGCTGATTTTTGGTTGACATTATAAAACATTTAACGTAATTGTGAGCCAAAAGGCCCGATTCGGGGGGTACGGTTGTATGGGGGCTAGGAGAAATAATGGACCGATTTCAACCATTTTCAATAGCGTTTGTCCTTGAACCAAAAAAAGAGTATGTGCCAAATTTCATCAAATTATCTTGAAAATTGCGACCTGTATCGTGCGCACAAGGTTTACATGGACACACAGACAGACAGACAAACGGACGGACAGACGGACATAGCTAAATCGACTCAGAAAGTGATTCTGAGCCGATTGGTATACTTTAAGGTGGGTCTAGGACCAATATTTTTGGGTATTACAAACTTCGGCACAAACGCATAATACCCTCCCCACTATAGTGGTGTAGGGTATAATAACGTTAATAATGCTGTGGGACATCATTTAAAAAAAGCCCTAAACAGTGAATTTTATTTACCTTTCATTTCCATGTACTTTAATAAAATATTTAATACTTTTAGGGACAAAAATATCCTTATTTTGCTAAATACACTTATTAATTGTAATAATTTACATTACACATTCGCAACATTAAAATATCCCAACAATTCTGGGGGATAGTTACGATCTAATGATTTGATACACCATTTACAGTTGCCACTATGTATATCATGTCGATGTATGAACACATGTTGGTGTATCAAAATGTTCGGTTTGTTCGATTATAAGATTCAAAGAGACACATTGGCCAATTGAAATACGGCTGGAAACTCGGCAAAAATACATGTTTACAACAATTTTCAACTACGACAACAGTTGTAAACAATACTGATTGAATTTATAGTGTTTATGTAGGATTTTAATCAGATATGGAAAATTCAGTACTTTATTATATAGAAAAATACCGCGGTACCCTTACGACATACGTCTGTAGTCCATAATCTAGTCTATAGTGTAGTCCATAGTCTATAGTGTAGTCTATAGTGTAGTCTATAGTCTAGTCTATAGTCTAGTCTATAGTCTAGTCTATAGTCTAGTCTAGTCTATAGTCTAGTCTATAGTCTAGACTATAGACTAGTCTATAGTCTAGTCTATAGTCTAGTCTATAGTCTAGTCTATAGTCTAGTCTATAGTCTAGTCTATGGTCTAGTCTATAGTCTAGCCTATAGTCTAGTCTATAGTCTAGTCTATAGTCTAGTCTATAGTCTAGTCTATAGTTTAGTCTATAGTTTAGTCTATAGTCAGTCTATTGTACAGTTTCAAATTTGTGCCTTTAAACCTAAAAAAATATTACTTTTGTATAACCTAGTACTGTTCAAAAATTTCAAATTTCCATATCTGGTATTAATAGTAGATCAGTAGTAGTAGTAATAATTCTCATATTAATTTTATCCATTAAACCTTCAAGATGCATTAAATTATAACAAAACAAATTTGTGTTATTAACACTCTACAGTCAAAATGTATGTTTTTTGGTTATTATTATAGTTTGTGATGGCAGGAAAATATTTACATTAATTTTCAGAAAATTTTCTATTCTACCTTGATTTGAATAATATTTATTAAAAAAAAATATCTTTGTTAATAGAGCCGTTGATGATATTTCTTTGTGTTTTCCATTACCCCAGAGATATTTTATCTTACACACTATTAGAAAAATCAAAAATATTGGTCCAGAAATTACTGAAATATTTTTGAATATATCATTTGATAAGATTTGGTATTAGCTTTCTTAATTATTTAGAATTTCCTAAAAAGTATTGAAAACTTTTGATAGCTTTCATTATAGTCGTTTCTGCCTCATTGAAGGTTGACAAAAATAAACGTTTGCTAATATATTTTTTATTGTATTAACATTATTTTCAATATTAATATGAGTATGGAAAAATTTTCACCGCATAATTTCCCTTTCTTTTGAACTAAGTTTTTTTATTTTTTGATACACACTCCCAAGAAAGCAATTTGTCGCTTTTGTTATTAGATGCCGCCTGATCGCATCTTGAATGAATTGTGTTTAAAAAAAGTCAATGAAAAAAAAAATCCAGTTTAAACACAGTTTCATTAAATATTTTAAGAGATGATTATATTTATGTATATATTGCATACTTACAGTAAACCCCAGTTAGTTGTTACTCGGTTTGTGGGTGTTTATGATACCAAAAGACATCAGTCGCAAATAAGAAAAATAACATAATATTAAAAAACAAATTAGAAAATTTTCATAGAGGATTCCATGGGATGATGAAATGATCTTGACAATTTCTTAGAGGTAATTTTCGCAGGTTTACTGTATTTTTATATTAAGTATAAAACATTTTAAGTAACAACAAAAATGTTCATATATACCGTCTTTACTTACCCACGACTGCTCTTTATTATGAAAACATTCAATAATACAATTCATATTAAACTTGTACTACGTATCGCAGCGTATCGTATCTATTGTACCTCGTAGTACTCTACGAGCAACAACGTTAGACCGAAAGACGAACTGAGTTTTTGACTTCTTTACTCAAAAAAAAAAAAAAAAAAATTAAAAGCAGCAAAAAACATGAAAAATATAAAAGTATAAAATAGAAATCTAAACAACTGTAACTGAATGTTTTTCTTTTGAAAACTTTTAGTCGATCACTAGTTGTCCAGAGTTAAAGTTCGTTTTAAATTGAAACAAAATAATAATATAAAATATATTTTTATTAATAAATTAAAAATAAAATTTTTCATTTCTTAAACTTATAAAACAAAGTAATAAATTTATTTATTTTAATATTTTATTTAAGAAATAAAGTGAAAATAAAAATCAGTTTTTAAAGTATAAAATTTATTGAAAAATAAAATAAAAAAAAATAAAATAATAAACAATATTAAAAGGTTTATAATTAAAACTGACCAACTTCTATTTTATATATCAAATGAAATAAAAAATTACACATTTTAAAGAAAAATTTTACCAAATTTGAAGAAATATTTTTAGAAATTTATATATTTTTATAAAAAAATATTTTTGTTTTTAAACAAAGTGTAGAAAAATATGAAACATAAAAATTATAAAATGTTAAATTTTAAAGAAAAAATAAAATTAATAAAAATTAAAAAAAAAATAAATATTTTTGTTCAAAATTTTTAAATATTTTATTACTAAATTATTTCAAAATTTGTTTAACTTAAAGTGTAAAATTTGAATAAAAACTTAAATGAAAACCTTTTAAAAAATCAAAGAAAGTTCTTGAATATTTAAATTTAAAATCCTTTTTAAGTCTTAAACATAAATTTTAAAATATTGACGTGACATGAAAAATTCTTTACTGATTTAAAGGGAATTTTTATAATTCGAATTTCAACCAATTAAGTGATCCTTTTAAACTAGTTACCGCAGTATACTAGATACTGTTAACAATTCATTAATTAAAGAAAATTTCCTTTTTCATTTTTGATCTTTAGATTATTTTATTAAAGGAACTGACAGACAAAATATTTTATAAAAAGTAACCAATCACGTGACTAGTTCTTTAATGGTTTAAAGCGATTTTTTATAATATTAATATAAATCAATTAACTGATAAGAGCTTTTCAAAATAGTTACCTCATTAGTACACTGTAAACAATTAATTAACTAAAGAAAAATTTCCTTTTTTAATAAATTTTACCAACATTTATTTAACGAGTGTATATATGCTAATCTTTAGATTATTTTAATTAAAGGAACTGACAAACAAAATTATGAAAAAACATAACCAGTCACGTGACTAGTTCTTAACTGGTTTAAAGTATATATTTTTATAATATCAATTTAAACTAATTAAGTGATAAGATCTTTTCTAATTAGTTACTAAACTAGTACACTGTAAACAATTATTAGAAATTTTACTTTTATATTTTAGTGAGTGTTTATTTGCTAATCTTTAGATTATTTTAATTAAAGGAACTGACACATAAAAATATTATTAAAAATAGAAAAAAAAATAAATGAAATAAATATTTTGTTTTTCAAACAATAACAACAAAATCTATTAAAACTCATTAAAGGAATTAAACGAAATAAATGAAATAAACCAAATTTATTATAAAATTTTGATTACACTTATTAAATAAAATAAAATTATAATTATTTAATATTATTTATAGCTGCTGTCGCAAAATTTAAAGTGATAATTGATAATAATTTGCTACTAAAATTCATACATTTAGTTTTTGTAGTATAATATAACTAAGTAGTTTAAAATTCTTTATATGTCATGACATGTCAGTCAGTAGTACTACTGGCTGCACGTTTGATAGTTTTACTCTATACTCCTTCTTTAATAATTGTTAATAATAAATATTTATTTTCTTCATAAATTATTATTTTATTAATATTACATTTAATTGTTTGTGAAAAAAGGCGTTTAATTTCAGTGGCTGTTTAATTATATTATCTAAATGCTCTAAAAATATTTACATATAAAATTCATTTAAATATAATGCTAGAATTTGTTAAGCGTAGAAGGTCTTAAGTTTAAATATTTATTGAAAATGGAATATATACTTAACTAGACTAAAGAAGCTGTAGTCTCCACTATAGACTAGGCAATAGGCATCGACTATAGGTTAGACTACTTTTGCGATTATAGGTCAGATTTTAGTCACAAAAGTCTCCACTATAGATTAGAACAGCGAAACGCAGTAAGCTCTCAAATAAGATCTCTCTTCACACGTACCTATGCTCACATATGTATAAAAAACCAACAAAACCAGTCAGAGAACCTTTTTTACTCTCTGCCTTTCGCTGAATAAGACACTAGGCTCGATTATAGACGAGACTAAATACGAGACAATATTCATGATTGTGCCATAGTTTTTATTTTGTACTAGACAATAGTCTCCTTTACAAGTTAGACTGCAGTCTTGACTATAGGTTATGCTATAGACACGGCTATAGACTTCATCATAACTCTCACTCATGACTAGATAGTAGTATCGACTACAGACGAGATAAATCGTCTCAAGTATAAATTACACTTCAATTACAGTCCTAACTAAAAACTAGAGTCTGGATTATAAATTAGATTTATCTCCGACTGTAGACTAGACAAATGTTTCCAATATAGACAATACAGTAGTTCGACTACGTCCAAAGTATAGTATATAATATAGGCGAAACTATAGCCTTTATTATGCTATAGGATAGACAATAAGTTCAACTAAAGTTTTAACTATCAGATTTAGCCAAACTATATAAATAAAGAGACAATATTCTAAATATAGACTATAATATATCGGATAGAATAAAGTCTCGACTTTAGGTTAGACTATAGTTTCAACTCAAATGACTCTTCTAAAAAAGAAACAAAAGTCTCGACTACAGACGATATAGTAATCTTGACTGTAGACTAGAGTACACTATATTTTCGACGTTGGACGAAATAATAGTGACTATAGTCTCAACAACTGTTTCTATAATATAATCTATCAAAGATTAGAATAATTGTTTCGTCTTTAAGTCGACTCTTGCTTGGAGTATTCTGCACTAAAAGACCCAGACTCTAGTATTACAAATTCATAAACATGTATATAAAACAAAACTGGAACTTAAGACCTTTTTTACTTGATCATTAAATTCAGCTGATACGATTTACTCCATAAATTTAAAATAATTAATTTTTAATGAGACATAAAATAAAAAGGAATTAGTGAATTATCATAACGTTTGTTGCAAAGAAAAAAGTAGATGAAAATATTTAAACTAGATTTTTATTTCAAATAAATATTCAGTATAATTAAAAAATAAAACAAACTATTAGTATAAAATTTAGGTCGACTTAAGCTTATTAAAAGGTTCACATATGAGGGTTGTAAGGTAGTGATGAAATTTATTAATTGTATTACATCAATAACTTCATTTTATTTCATAGAATTTCATTAAATATTAATTATTATATATTTTTGTATATTTGCAGTTTGTTTGTTACACCATATAATGAGGATCATTCAATTAAAGGATTAAAACAAGAAAGAATTCAATTTGGAAACAAACCTGTTATCTTTTTAACTTCTTAATAACATTATCTTGCCTTAATAATTGCAATAACTTTATCAATAACTCCTATAAACTACTGTTGGGTTAATTATGGAGTCATCATCGTTTGTTATGAAAACTTCAAATACTAAACGTTTTGTAATTGAGGACTCAAGTAAGTTTTACCAAAAAAAAGAAAATAACTTGACAATATTACGTTGTTATATTATGTATTATTAATAAATTGATTACTTAACACGTTTAAAACTATTTTCAATTTTCTATTACTATTTATTACACGTAAAAGAAAATAGCAGAAATATTTGTTTAATTTTTTCAATTGTTTTATTGTTTAACTTCGCAAAATGTGTTGGACACTTTGAAGAGAAATTATTTAATTTATTGGTTGAATATTTATTTATTTATTTTTTTTCATTCCATCTGTGTCTATCTATTTAATTACATTGTTTTTATTTCGTTAGATAAATAATTTGCTTTTAAATGTGATAATCACTGGTTTAATTTTTATTAATTGCTTTCGGAAAAATCTAAATTTTCCCTATTAAATATTCATTTGTGTTTTCTGTTTGCGTTTTGTATAAGTTTATTAAATTTATTTAGACGTTTTTATTAAAATATATATATTTTTATAAATGAGCGAAATGTAAATAAATGTAGAAAGTTAATTGTTTAATTTTTTATTTAATTTAAGGGTTAATCAATTGATTTTGCAGTTAATCATTAAAATTAAAATGACTAATAAGAAAATTGTAGAAATTTCATGAAGTAGTATTTCTCAGATTTTGCTATCATTATAGCGAATCTTTTATACGTATTTAAATTGATTTTGAAATTAATGAAATGGTTTGAAAAAATCATTATTATTTAACAGTAAAATATATAATAATGACATACAAAGGTACATATTTAGAGAATATATTTAAAAGTAAAAAATTCAAAACGTTTAAAAGTAAAAAAAATCAAAACGTTTCTGATTAATACCAAAGTATTAGGTAAATTCTAGTGTGATATATTAGACTATTAATCTGTCTATTCTATAGTTTATAATTTAAAATAATCTATAGCTTTTACAAAATTAAGTCTGTAGTCTAGAGTATAGTCTATAGTCTAGTCTGTAGTCTATTCTATAGTCTAGCGAAGTCTATAGCCTATTCTTTAGTCTAGCTAAATCTATAGTCTAGTCTATAGTCTAGCTAAGTCTATAGTCTAATATATAGCCAAGTCTATAGTATATTCTATAGTCTAGTCTATAGTCTAGTCTATAGTCTAGTCTATAGTCTAGTCTATAGTCTAGTCTATAGTCTAGTCTATAGTCTAGTCTATAGTCTAGTCTATAGTCTAGTCTATAGTCTAGTCTATAGTCTAGTCTATAGTCTAGTCTATAGTCTAGTCTATAGTCTAGTCTATAGTCTAGTCTATAGTCTATTCTATAGTCTAGTCTATAGTCTATTCTATAGTCTAGTCTATTCTATAGTCTTGTCTATAGTCTGGTCTATAGTCTAGTCTATATTCTACTCTATAGTCTAGTCTATATTCTGGTCTATAAACTAGTCTATGATATAGTCTATATTTTGGTCTATAAACTAGTCTATAGTCTAGTCTATAGTCTATACTATAGTGTAGCCTATAATCTAGTCTATAGTCTAGTCTATAGTCTTGTCTATAGTTTTGTCTATAGTCTAGTCGATAATCTAGTCTATAGTCTAGTTTATAGTCTAGACTATAGTCTAGTCTATAATCTAGTCTAGTCTATATTCTAGTATGTACTTAAATGTTTTAAACATTTTGATTTGTTGCAAAATATGTAGTGTTAAATTTGAACGTTTTTAAAGTCTTCTTTTGTTGGCTTTAACGCTAAAAATCTGTGCCATTTGATTATGCACAATTTGATCGATAGAGGAAAAATGTATTTCCCCCTATTAGACAACAACTTATGAGTTTTTCTTTTAAATATTTAACCCGTTTTATTTGGGTTTGTACTTTAATTTAAAAAAAACATGATTTAATTTTTAGAAAACCGCTTTAGCAAGGTTGAACAAAAATTCCCCAAATTAATTATTCTGTAAATTACGTTAACTCGAAAAGTCTGTCTGACTCTAAAGTAGAGCACACAAAAACATTAGCAATTGTAATTGTTTATTATAAAATCATAAATTATATAAAAAATTTAATTAATTACATACCTATTTTCGTTAAAAAATATTTTGTTTTTGTTTTTCTTAATAATGCGTAATTATTCCTTTGCAATGATATAAGCAAAATTATTTTTTTTTTATTTTAAAATGCGTTCATTGACAATTACTAATTGTCAATTAAAATGTTTTTATTTTTTTTTCACTTTAATTTGAAAGTGAATTTGAACTTCAACTTGACACTTATTAAACTCAGGTTTTTTGTTTGCTGTTGGATGTTGTCAAAACAACTTTAATATAATTTTAGGTGCGAATATGTGATGTGGGTTTTGAAATTGTTGAATGCATTGTTTACAAATAATTTGCAAATTTATTGAAGAAAAAACCCAACCGCAATAACGGACATTTAAATAAATTTCAAATTTGTACGTACTTATTGTGTACGTGTGTAAATATTTCGTTTTTTTCTGGGAAATGTTTAAAGTATTAGACATACTTACTTCCTGTTTTGTTTTTTTTTTTTTTTGTTTTTTGATGGTAAAATTTTTATTAAAAATGTAATCTTGTTTTTTCAAAATTAGTCCTTAATCTATACTACATACACTACTGTAGCAAAAACCAAGAAATAGATTAACACAAGAATATATAGTCTACAATATAAACTACGATATAGTCGAGACATTAGAGTCATGACTATAGAGTAGACTATTGTCTAGAATATGGTGTGGAGTATTGTCATGCTTATAATGTAGACTATTGCCAAGATAGCCAAACCAATAGAGTAAACTATTGTCAAGACTATAGACTAGGGAATAGACAAAAATATGGAGACTAAACTAAGCTAAAACAGTAAAGTCAATACTTTAAACATTATTATTGTCAAGGATATGGACTAGTTAGAAATTACTTATTCAATAGTTATTTAATTGAAAACATGTTAATCTTTCATTACAGTAACTAAAGTAACATCAGATGGCGAACCGCATGAAATGATGACCATGATAGCTGGACTGTCTGGTCTTTTGGCAGCTATGGTCATACTAACGGTGTTAATATTCCTGGTGGCTTGTAAAAAATCTAAAAGGTATAAGTTAAACCTTAAAAAAAACTTTACCCAAATTAAAAATTTTAATAAAAATTTACTTTTCTTTTCATTAGCAAACATGAATGTAATAAATGTTCGGAAACTGGCTCCACTGCTGGTCCAGCTGGCGAAATTCAAAGTAAATACTCTTCCACAGTTGACATCTATAATCCAAAGCAATTGCAAGGCAGATCCATCTCTGTAATATGTGCCAGAGAAGAGAATATGGGCTGTCGTAACAGCATCAAGGGCAATTTGCAAAGTAATTTGAATAAAGCCTTTGAGAGCAGTGAATTGGAATTGCAGCGGCCTAAGCAAAAGAAGAAGACCCATTGGCAAGATGAAATGGAAATTCAAAGAGAAACTTCCATACAAATAGAACGTTATTAAGTACCAAATCAAGCAATTGCAAAGTTGATAAGATGAAATGTAAACGAGAAGACTGAACGGAATTTTGGGCGATAAAAGCATCTATTGGTAGCACGATGTTGGAATCTCTAATTTTTTCGTATTAGAATTAATAAAACTTTCTAAACTAACAATAAGCAACAAACAATAATTTGATGTATTTTTTAAGCTTTTAAACTTTGTTAATTTTATTAATAGTTTTAATTTTAAATGATATTGTAAAATAGTATATGTATGTATATATAAAAAAAGAAATTAACTTATATAAAAATATATGTAAATGTATAGTAGAAATGCATTCTAAAGTAAATCAACAATATCCTTGTAATCGTTAACACATCAAGTGCGACAGCCCACTACCATGGCTAACAGAGCCATACGTACATACATGCCGTATTCGGCTTGACGGAAATAGGCTGCTCTGGGATCTGAGTCGAAATCTTTGCTAATTTCAAATACACGTGGCAAAGGATGCATAACAATAGTACGACGACTTGCAAGGGTCATGAGTTTGGGGGTGACAATAAATTTACCGCAGCACTGTAAGAAAAAAAATTGAAACATTTATTATTACATTACTTTTAAAACTTCAGTTTCCAGAACCTACCATTTCATATTCTTCTTCGCTGGCGAATCTTTCCTTTTGTATGCGTGTCATGTACAAAACATCGGTGGTGGGTAGAGCCTCTTCTAAACTTTGCAAAACCTTTTGACTAATACCTTTAGAGTTGACATAACGTACAATGTGATCAGGCATGCCCAAGTTATCGGGACTGACATACTGTATGGTCACGTTGTAGAGGGTCAAGAGACGGGCTAACGAATGCACAGTACGGCCATGTTTCAAATCACCCACCATGGTAATGGTAAGACCATTAACGGTACCGATTTCTTCACGTATAGTGAAGATATCAAGTAAAGCTTGACTGGGATGTTCACCCACACCATCGCCGGCATTAATCAAAGGTTTGCGAGAATGTTGAGCAGCACGCTTTAATAAGAAAAAGAAAAGTTAAATTTAGAAACTTAAACTACTTTGCACCCTAATATTAATTGTATACTTACACCAACTGCGCCTGGTTGTGGATGTCTTAAAACTACCACATCTGAATAACCAGCCATAACTGATATACTATCCTCTAAGGTTTCACCCTTCTTCACCGAAGAACTAGTTTCATCCATATAAATGACACGGCCACCCAATCTCTGCATGGCTGCGGCAAAACTGCAAGATGTTCTGGTACTAACTTCATAAAATACCGAAGCCATGATTTTGCCCTTTAATAAATCATCCACAGGACGATCTTTAACTACACGACTCTTAAGCAATTGAGCCAAATTGAAAATGTCATTAAGTTGCTCCTTGGTGAACATATCCACCGACAAGATGTGACGTCCCAAAAGACTGTGAGTAACGGGAGAGATGGGTGCGGTGGCAGTAGTCTTCTGTATGAGTTCCTTAAGTGTGGCATTACTGGCCGAATCACAACGTATGCGTGGTGAGGGGGAAATAGGACGCAAAAAGTTGGGATCTCCTGAGAAGTGTACATTGGTTTTTGAGGGTGTTTCCGACAGCAATCTAGCGAAAGCTTCATTGGCTTGAGAATCGGAAACAAAATCGGTACTACGATCCAAATTATCAATGGAGGTCTTAATTTCTAATGATTCCATAGATTGCTGCAACAGGGATTTAAGGTTATAGTGACTGCGTACATTTTGACCAAAACCTGGTTGTACCAATACTTCTCCATCTATGTAGGCCACTTCACCGCGCAAGACTACACGATGTACCTTACCCTTAACCTTAGTACCCTCAAATGGAGTCCACTTAGACTTGGAATGCATGAATTCTTTGCTAATAACCCATTCTTCATCCAAATCAACCTCCACATAAGTATTGGGTTGTTCAGGAAGACTAAATATTTTCTTGGGATTGCGATAGAATTTATTTTTAATATCTTCCAAAGACAAACGACCATCATCGACAGCCTGCAATAGTAAAGGCAAAATAGTCTCAATGCCTGGGAAGCCTGGTGGTGGCTTTTCGGAATTCTTTTCTTCCCAAGTGTGGGGAGCATGATCGGTGGCAAATACATCAATACAATCAATATTATCCCACAGTGCCTTTTGATCTTCAGGTGAGCAAAGAACAGGTCTAACTTCAGCTCTACCAGATCCAATGGAGTCTACATCCTTAGTAGACAAGAACAGATGGTGGGGACATACTTCACAAGTTACACGCATACCCTTCTCCTTGGCGGCTTTAATAATCATAATTTCTTCTTTGCGGGCCAAGTGACAAATATGCACAGCACGATCCATAAGATGGGCCATCAAGATAACAGCACCCATAGTTTGTCTTTCAGCATGACAAACAATTGGCGCACGTTTGGGCCAGTTTTGCATGTGTTTCTCCCACACGGTCATATCAGTCATTTTTAAATTACTGAATGTATCATTTAAGTACATTTTCAAACCTGCCGCTTGGGCTGCCAATTCATGTATATGTTGCCAATTTGTATCAGAAGCACCAACATATAAAGCATAATCACAACGTGAGCCAGCCTTGGCCAATTCTTGGAATAGAGTAAACGAGGTTCTATCTATGATAGCGGGGTTAGTGTTGGGCATGGCACACACCATGGTAACACCTCCAGCCAAAGCAGCGGCTGTACCACTGGCAAAATCTTCTTTGTGTGTGGCTCCGGGTTCACGTAAATGCACATGAACATCAATAAAACCTGGCAAGGTGACCATGCGTCTAGAAGTCATACAATCGGTATGTGTTTTCATGGCTGGTTTGCGTCCTGTCACACGCATAGACTCCACCAACAATTTGGTGCACTTAACATCAGTGACCAATGGAATGGAATAGTCAACCGCTAAACGTCTGGTGCGATAACCGTGGGTCATGAAGGAAGAAACTCTAGAGGAATCAAAAGGAGTAAATTAATTTATAGTTTTGTTTGTATAAGTATAAAGATGAATTTACCTTCTAGCGCCACCACCTCTCATAGGCAAATTGATAACCATGTCAAATTGTTTGGTAGCCAAAAATTCAGCCAAATGTCTTAATTCTCCACTCAAATCTTCGGGCATATTCTTATCGAAAGTCCATTGTACACATTCGACCTGAAATTTGAAAAGAAAATATTGAAAAGTTTATCGGCTTAAAAGTCCTGTAAAGTCCGCAACTTTTGAATTCTACATTTCAAATATATTAAACTTGACTTTAATCGTTTACGAAATGGATCAAACGTTTATTCTATTGAGGTCATACCAAAGTCCAATTTAAAGGACTTTGTGTGGAGATTGTTCCATTTAGTGTTAAATGGATTTCTTTGTTTAAACAGTTATTTAAAAGTGTTGTTCCCAATTGATATGATTTCTGAGAATAATGTGTTTCTGCGGTGATAAGATTAAGGATTTTATAACCATCTTTAGCAGTGATAGGTTTTTGCAAATATTTGCAATTAAAGAAGAACACGAGTAAATATTAGTTCCAATATATTCCAAGTTCAATTAACTTGTAATCATTTAAACGACATATTTTCAATGACACAGAGATGAGCATATGAATAGAAGGAGAATGATTTTAAATATTTTAAACATTCTTTAATAAGTCGTTCACAGAATGATCTTTTATTACACGACTCTTAAGAAATTGAGCCAAATTTGAAATGTCATTAAGTTGCTTCTTGGTAAACATAGCCACCAACAAGATGTGATCACAAAAGACTGTAAGTAAGAAGAGAGAATGGTGCTGTGACAGTAGTCTTCTGTATGAGTTTCATAAGAGTGGCGTGGCGATCAATCCTGGTTACTATAACTATAATAAAAAATATTTAATTGGAACCAGAGCTGTATTTGGGGACTAGATCTTGTAGAATTATTAGTTTCAATATCAACATAATGTTTCTGTAAGGAAGAAAGTAAATTTAGACTAAATGCTCTACAGCTATCAAAACATTATCGATCCGCAATTACAAGATTTTAAAATAACGTATTCAAGAGATCAAGAAGTAACTTATTCTTATACAAGTTACAATATATTTTTGCCCACAACTTAATTGTATTGTTAATTATATAAAAACTTACAAGGAAAGAAGAACATCATTGACAGACACGAGTCTAAATATAAAGAAAAAAGAGTATACCACTAAATGGTAAAATAAGATAAAATAAAATATATAAAGAAATCACCACCAAGAATAGGCAATCAATAATATATATTTGTTATTAAATATATAAAAACAAATATTTATTGATAAGAAACCTATAAAATAATAAAAAAAATACCTCTTTTCAAAAACACACATCTCGCACAACAACATTAATGATAACAATTAAATAGTAATGATCAATTTATTTTTTTAGTTTTTAATTGTCACCTAATTGAAGAAGATCTCGGTAAAAAGCGAACACAAAAAAAAAAAATAAACGGAACTATAACTAGAAAAGAAAAATTCCCTAAATTATTAAAACAAATGGGTCGTTCTAGTTCAAAACCTTTGCAGAAACCCAACAATCCTTTACAGGAAATACAATACAAAGAATCGCTAAGAGAACGTACCCGCCAGCAGCAGGAGAAAGAGAAAAAACAAATAGCTATTTTACAAAAGAAACAAGCAAAAAAGTTGGGCAAAACCAAACGTAAACGTCGTGCCTCAAATGAACAAAAGCAAGAACAGCAGGCAGCATCATCAGCCACAATACGTCAGCGTGGTAGTGCAGACACAACGGAAATACAAACGAATTTCAATTATCATACCATGCGTTATGATTTTCGTCGTGAGGATTTAAATCGTCAATTGGAAACGAAAATACAAAAACTATTGAATGAGGATTTATGTGAATTTATTTTAAATCAAATGGCCTTGTCCATACAATTTTTCAAAAACTATGAAAGGTGTGTTTAGTTTTAAATTAATACCATTTAAATAGGTGCCATCTATTTTTTAATAATTTTTGTAGTAAACAGGAAAAACCTTACGCTTTGAAAGGCGGATATTTGTTTAGCTCTTATGTTTGTTTCTAGCAAATAGTCCCCCCTCAACTACTGTTTCTATCGTTTAATAGAAATAAAAAGAACCAATTTTTTATCTTTAATTTTGTTGGGATTTCATCAGTTCTATGTTTTAAAACAAAGTATTGTCTTTTCATTATAGTGCTTCAAATTTTCAAGTGTTGCTATTAAAACAAGTGAATTTTTTTTAAATTACTTGTATTACTCATTTACAAGTGATAACATAATTATATCGGTTTTTATAGATTTCAAAAAAAATACTAAATGAAATAAAATTGTTTCAAAACAATTAGTTAAGATAATTAAGTGGTACAAATGAGGATTCACACGTTTCTTGACTTTTAAAGTGGCTAATGAACGTTTAATTAATAAGAGTAAGATATAGGAATTATATTTTATTAAGCCGGAGAAAAAAATAATAAATATTTTATTTTACTTAAGCTAAGACTTTATTCATATCTAAAATGAAACTTTCATAGAACTAGTCACGTGACTTATTAAAGAACATTTAAATAGATGAGTTCTATTTTATTATAAAATTTTATTAAATAAAAAGTTTTTACCTTTGTTTGACTACCAGGAATTTCGATGTTTAAAAAAACACTTTTCTGTTTCCTCAATTATCTTTCTAAATTAATTGCTTTTCAATTACAGTGAACTCTCTGCAATTGCCGATGAAAAATTAAACAAAGAAAAACAACTCAATCAAAATTTAGAAGAACATTCGATACTGCTAACAAACCCCTTAGATATGGCCATAGCAAAATGGGTAAAATACAAGCCCTGGTAAGTTTAGAAAAGTTTACAAACCATTTAAACCCAAAATAAAACTAAAATATATTTTCTAAAACTTTCCCCAGTCATGGTCCCGATAAGAACAATGTCCAATTACTACAACCTCAGACCATATATGTAGTTTTTGAAAATATCGACATTGCGCGACCCAATGATGCTAATTATGATTCAATATCTCCGCTCTGTAAAGTGGATTTGGAATTGGATTTTCGTGAGAGTACACCCTGTAAAGAGGACTATGTACAAATGCTCAGCAATATTAAATGGAAAGGTTATGTACGTTTGAAATTACGTGAAGATCCTAAGCAGGCAAAAACATTAACCGGAGATTTTGAGGACATTTATAGTGAAGGCAGTTCGGGTTATGGTACCACCAGTCCTTACAGCAGTAAAACCGTTTTAAATACCTACGATAATGATAAAGAAGAAGACTATGATTATGCTTTTATATCACACTTAAATACTCAACATCCTCTTAGAGAGCTTAAAATGTCTAATGCTCGGGAGCAGCATAGAATAGATGCCAAAGTTTTGCCTGAATCGTGTATATCATCGTTGGGTAATTTTGTACAACCTTTGCAGGAAGAAGAATTTACCGATGATGAGGAGGACAGTGATAGCGAATACGAGAACAGTGATGGTTGTGAGATCGTAGAGGATTATAGAGATTATGACACTTTGCAAGCTATTAAATTATATAGAATTGAATTGGAAAAGCGACGCAAGCTGTTGGCCCAAAATTATTTAAATTCCCGAGAATTTATGAAATATTTTGGTGAATTGGTGCGCAAAAAATTAGCTGAAAAATTAAATATTTCAGAACTGGAATTGAATGAGTCCACTTATCGCGGCACTTCCATCTACACTAATAAATATGAACTAATACCAGCTATATATGCCGCCCAAAATGTTTCCGACTGGCCCAAATGTGCCTTTGAGTTTCGTCTGAGAGATCGTCCCATTTCCACAAATCCCCAAACGGGCCAACAAATACAATGGCCCACCAGAGCCATGATAAAGCGCATAGAAACTTTTGGTTTTCATGTCATACCCATGGGCTATGCACCTAAAAAGAAACGTAATCCTTTCAGAGACATCGAATGGCGTATAGTGTTTCCTAAGGCGGAGCGTTATCTGGAACAACACTTGTCTAATGCCCAAGTTAAAGTCTATATGATAAGTAAAGCTTTAATTAAAAGTTTTGTGGAACCTATAGAGAAAAACAAATCGCTCATGTTTGCTTTAGATCACTTGCGCATGCATTTATTTTGGGAGTGTGAGAGAGACTACACTGCCTGGCCCGAAGAGTTCTTGGGTGAAGTGCTGTTACGTTTTCTTAACTCTTTCAAGCAGAGAGTTAAAGAGAAACAACTAAGTGATTATTTCATAAGAGAGCGCAATCTTTTCGAAAGTATACCCGAATATTCCCTTAATTCGTTATACACTATATTGGCGGACATTACCACCAATCCGGTTATGCATCTTATGATAGCTTTTCGTAATTTGGAATTTACTGACGATTTCATACCTAAATTGAATTTTAAAAAGTTGTATGAGAATCTAGTAGAAAATGATATGGTGAAGTTGAAAATGCTGGCCAAAAATGCTCGTTCACTAATTGATTTGGCACAGGAGGAGGAAGAAAGCTCATGTTTAATGCCTGATGAGGGAGCCAAAGGTTTGTTGGGTCTTAAACAGCATCATGTTCGAACAAATGGTAAATTAAGGCGTAAAACACATTTATTAAGACACAATATTGAAATGAAAAAACAGGAAATGCATGCTAAAAGACGTTCAGTGGAGTCCATAGATGTAGAGGTAATAATTAATTATTTGACTTTATGATTACATATTAAGTTTAAATTCTTTTACAGTTCTTTTTCAAACGCAACATTAAGTCTGCTAATACAAGACAACTCAATCAAGGAGTGGAAAATCTTAGGAGAACCAATATATTAGAAATTATACTTGATCATTTATTAGAAATGGCCGCTAAAGCTATACAATTTCAGTCGGTGGTAATGGCCAAAACATATTTATCGCAGGCACGTCGTCTTTGTAAATGTTACCATAACTATGGTTGTGATATAGGAGCCAAGGAATATTTGGCCTCTATACATAATCTCGATGAAGAATTGCAAATTATTTATGATAAAGAAGACTTTTCCATTGCTCCACCTTCGTTGCCTAGGAGAATAAGCATGGAACCAGTGTTACCAGAAGTACCACAAACTATAGAAACAAATTCATTCAATGTATATGAAGAAATGATACCGCAGGATAAGTTGGCAACAGCAACCCCTGAACCTAAAAAATGTTTAAAATTTCATATGGAAGGAGTGTTGGAAAGAAGTGAACCTACTTCTCCTGAACGATCACCGGAACCTAGAAAATCAATTAAATTTCGCAATGTGGTTGTGGAGGTGCAACCAGGAGATATAAATCCCTTACATTCAATGCCAGTTGGGGAAGCTGAAATCAAAACTTGTTTAAAGACCTCCCACAAAGCAACAAGTCTACCAGAAAACATCGGTCCTGTAAAATCTCCAGAACCTAGAAAATCCATTAAGTTTAGGGATAAAGTTATAACGGTACATCAAGGCGACTTAAATCCCATACAAAAGCCCCAAGGCTACAGTCCAGTTAGTATTTTAAGATCTAAGAACGAATCTAAAGAAATCGAAAATAATAACTCCGAAAATGAGGACGATCGAGATGACATTGAGGATTTAAATGAGGAAGAAGAAAAACTAACTTCCACCGATAAACAGTCATTAATACCATCCTATCTGCGTAGTAAACTAAAAAGTTCCTCGGACTTTATAAAGTCTTCACCCATAGGGAATACGGAAATATTTCAAAACATTTCTCAAAATACTAATCATTTCCTTAATAATATGTCGGCCGAAGAGAAAAAGGCTCATATACGTGAAATGCTAAAACGTAAAACATTACAGCTGAAGGGAGTTTTTAATCAGTCCTCCGATACTTAGATTCTCAAGTTTAGTATTTTACTCTCAAAATTTGTATTATAATAAAATAATAATTAAATTAAATTAAAATCGGTTGTTTTACTTACATCCACACCATGTTCTGCATAAAAGTCACCAGTACCCATGGAGGCATAAAGTTTGTAACCCATTTTAGCCAAGTCTCTAATAGAGGGTAAAAGTTCCATTTTGTGCTAAAAGAAAAAAATTGGAAAAAAATTTAACAATCCTTATATAATTTATAAATATAAATCAAAATTTACCTTGAAACTACCAATAGAGAGTAGAATACCCTTCTTAGGAATTTGGAAACCAGTTGACATCATACCCTTCAAATAGGCTTCATAACGATTATCACCGAAACAGGCTACCTCACCAGTTGAGGCCATTTCAACGCCCAATTGAACATCGGCACCAGCCAGACGTGAAAAACTGAATTGTGGCACCTTAACACCAACTTTGCCAACACCATGTAAGACATCAACAGGTTCTACTGGCAAACCCATGATGGCTCTGGTTGCAGTGGCCACAAAATCATGATTCAAGGTTTTCGACACAAAGGGGAAAGATCTGGAGACACGCACATTGCACTCGATAACTTTTAGTTCGTTGTTTTTGGCAATAATTTGCATGTTAAAGGGACCGGTAACATCTAATAAAGCAGCCAAATCACGGGTTATGCGTTTTATGTTTTCCAAAGTTTCAGCATTTAAATCCTGTGGTGGTGTTACCAAGGTGGCATCACCAGAATGAACACCAGCATTCTCTACATGCTCTGAAACAGCCATACATAATATTTCACCATCGGCCGCTACAGCATCTACATCGATTTCCTTGGCTTCCGTTAAGAATTTGGATATAACCACTGGATGCTCTTTGCTGACTTGAGAAGCAGCATTAAGATAAGTTAACAAATCTTGATTGGAATATGCTACGTTCATGGCAGCTCCCGATAAAACATAAGAAGGTCTTACCAAACAGGGGAAACCTACTTCCTCGCAGAAAGCTATGGCCGATTCGTGATTAGTCAATTCCTTCCATCTAGGTTGTAAAATACCCTTACGATCCAACATACGTGAAAACTTGAAACGATTTTCAGCAGAATCGATGGATTCAGGTGAAGTACCCAAAACCTTGGCTTGTTGTCTATGCAAATCCATGGCTATATTGTTGGGCAATTGACCACCCATAGATAGGATAATACCTTCGGAATGTTCCAGTTCATAAATATCCATAACAACTTCAAAGGAAATTTCCTCAAAGTACAAACGATCACACATATCGTAATCGGTGGATACTGTTTCGGGATTATAATTAATCATAATGGTGGGTTTGCCCAGGTTTCTTAGTTCCCTCAAGCAACCTACAGCGCACCAATCGAACTCCACAGATGAACCAATACGATAGACACCCGATCCCACCACAATGGTATAGCCACCAGGGAAATCTATATCATTTTCGGAAGCATTGTAGGTCAAGTACAAATAATTGGTGGCAGCAGGCCATTCACCAGCCACGGTATCGATTTGCTTAACGAAGGGTATAATACCCATTTCCTTTCTCAAGGTACGTACTGCCAACTCTGTGATTTTGGCAGCCTGGCCAATTTGCTTATCGGAGAAACCTATACGCTTGGCATGTAACAACTGTTCAGCGGTCAATGTAGAGCCCGAAACTTCCAATTCATTATAGAATTCAATTATATTTTTCATTTTGTTCAAGAACCATTTATCGATTTTGGTCAAAGAATGTAACTCATCTATGGAATAATTTGCTTTTAATGCAGCGGCCAAAACAAACGGTCTCTTATCGGTGGGTTCAGTCAATTCATCATTCTTAACTTCTTGCAAGTAAGGATCGAAACCATTCACAGAATTATCAACCATACGTAAAGCCTTTTGGAATGCTTCTTCAAAGTTGCGACCAATAGACATGACCTCGCCTACACTCTTCATAGAACTGCCAATATTTTTGCTTACTCTCACAAATTTGGACAAATCCCAACGTGGAATTTTCACCACACAGTAATCCAAAGAGGGTTCAAAGCAGGCGGTAGTAACGCCAGTAACGGAATTCTTAATGCTGGGTAAAGGCACTCCCAAGGAAAGTTTGGCAGCAACATAAGCCAAAGGATAACCGGTTGCCTTACTAGCCAAAGCGGAACTTCTCGAAAGACGGGCATTAACTTCGATGATATAGTATTCCTCGGAATAAGGATTCAAGGCATATTGAATATTACATTCACCTACTACACCAAAATGACGAATAACCTTCAAGGCGGTACTTCTCAACATATTATATTCACGATTATTGAGAGTTTGGGAAGGTGCTACAACAATACTTTCACCAGTATGAATGCCCAAAGGATCCAAATTTTCCATATTACAAACGGTAATACAATTGTCGAAAGCATCTCTTACTACTTCATATTCGACTTCTTTCCAGCCCTTCAATGATTTGTCAATAATCAATTGACTGGAATGGGCCAAAGCATGGCGGGCCAAAGTTTCCAATTCCTCTTCATTGTCAGCAAAACCAGAGCCCAAACCGCCCAATGAAAAGGCAGCTCTAGCCATTACAGGATAGCCAATGCGCTTGGCAGCACTTAAAGCTTCTTCTACGGAATAAACGGCTTCAGAAGGAGCCACTTGTTCACCAATCTCATTAACGCGTTCAGCAAATATTTTACGATCTTCAGTCTCTATAATGGATTTGATGGGTGTACCCAAAATCTTGACATTGTATTTAGCAAAAACACCAGACTTTTCTAACTCTACACCACAGTTCAAAGCGGTTTGACCACCAAAAGTCAGGAGTACACCATTAGGTCTTTCGGCCTTAATAACTTGTTCCACATATTCGGGAGTCAAAGGCAAAAAGTAACACTTGTCAGCCAAGCCTTTAGATGTTTGTACAGTAGCAATATTGGGATTAATTAAAACAGTTTGAATTTTCTCTTCCTTCATGGCTTTAATGGCCTGTGAACCGGAGTAATCAAATTCACCAGCCTGTCCAATAGATAAACCGCCAGAACCCAAAATTAAAACCTTGCGAGGACGCTTTTCCAACAAGGATTCGGGTGTGGGAGTGTACATCAAACGATTGATTAATTGTTGACGTAAACTAATGGTAGAGGCTCCCTGAGCGGTTTGATTTTTCACAGCATTTAAGAAGACATCGAAAAGTAATTCAAGATCTTCAGGACCAGCAGTATGTTCAGGATGGAATTGTACCGAGAAATAGGGTTTTTGTTTGTGAATTATACCTGAAAAAAGTAAAGATTAAGTAAAGATTTTCTAATACAGACTGTAAGTAGGTTATATTACCTTCATTGGTGTTATCGTTGGCATTGGTGAACAAAGGTTCCCATTCCATAGGTAAAGTTTCCGTATCTACAGCAAAACCGTGATTTTGAGAAGTCATGTAACAACGTCCAGTACCATGATGTATACAGGGCAAATTGTGACCTCTGTTACCGTATTTCATTTTGTAGGTTTTGCAGCCAATGGCGGTGGACAACAATTGATGACCCAAACATATGCCAAAAACAGGTTTCTTACCAGATTTCAACACTTTTTGTATTTGAGTAACGGTATCCTTGCAAACAACTGGATCACCAGGACCGTTGGAAATAAACAGACCATCAAAGGTGGATTCATCTAACTCCCAATTCCAGGGCACCAATTCAACACGAGCTCCACGGGAAATAAAACATTTAATTTGATTCAATTTCAAACCACAATCAATGGCACAGATGCGTGGTGATCCAGTCTCATTGAAAACCATGGGTTCCTTAACTGAACACTCAGCCACCAAATTACGCTGATTGGGATCGGAAAATTTTAATGCTTCTACATTTTCTGGATATTCATAAACAATACGACCCAAAATGGCACCATTTTCACGTATCTTCTTGGTCAAAGCTCTGGTATCTATGCCACTAATACCGGGAACATTGTGTTTTTCCATCCATTGTGATAGGGTTTCCTTGGCACGCCAGTGAGAGGGTGTTTCACAATTTTCTCCCACCACCAAGGCGGCTATGGATATACCCTCCAACCATTCCAAATGTTTGGGTAAACCATGTTCATCTTTTTCCTCCATATCGGGTATACCATAGTTACCAATCAGGGGGTAGGTTAATACCAATATTTGAGCTCTATACGAACGATCTGTCATGGATTCGGGATAACCCACCATACCTGTTTGGAAAACTACCTCACCGTCGACAGGTGCCTTAGCACCAAAGGCTTGACCGCTTAAAACGGTTGAGTCTTCAAGTACCAAATAACAATTCGGAGAATACATGTTGTTGGGTTTTTGGAGAATATTTTGGGCTTATAAGTTAAAGTTAAGGAACTGCAAAGACAAAAGAATTACTTGTATTTTTTTTTAGAAAATTTTAAATTTATGTTAAAAATTGTTAACAATGTTCGGTAAAGGAACTCCTAAGGAATGTTTAGCGGTAATATTTTCCGACTATATTTTCGCACTTACTTTTGGCTTTAACTTTTTTCATTGTCAAAGCATACAATTTTTGAATGTCTTCAAAGTTTACACATACATAGATATTTGTAAAATACTGATCGTTAGCATGGATAACATGTGTAGGAAAATTACTTAAAAAACCTTTACAGATAAGTTTTTGGAAAAAATTTACTGCAAATGCAAAACAGATGTTAAAACTCTTGTTGCTCTTGAAATGTAAGAGTCTTATATTGGATTCATCGCTTACATTATTCGACTGTTTTAAAAGTTATAAATATATTTGTTTTAAGTATTTATTAACAATAATAACAATAACTTCTCATATCGCCGGTAATTTAGTGTGTGATCGATTGTCAATATTTTTAGTTGTTTTAGTTATCTTGAACTCTCCCAGTGATTTGACAAAAATTAAATATATTTGAAAATGTCTGTCATTTACACCTTATTGGCTCCTGTCTGTCCTTCGTCACTAATTTACTATATGAAAACGAGAGAGAAAGCAATCTTCAAGTAATCTAGACAGAGACACTTAAAAAAACTTAAGTGAAAAGGTTCATTGTCATTTGGACTACCTTTTTTGACTGTCTCTTAGTAATCTATTAAATGACGATTAACTTCTTGCTAAAACAAACACATGTTATTTTTGAATATCCCCCAGAATTATTGAGATTAAAAATCTTGAACTTCACAACAGCTGAGAAATTATTGAAAACTAATCCACTAACATCCAACCACTAGGAAGTCACTTTAGTGCACCTTTTACAAGCGATAGCAGAGACAAAAAGAAAAAAAACTTAAGCGAAAAGATTCATAAATATGTATTGACTTATTGACTGCCTTTTTTACATCAGCTTTCTGACTGTCTCTTTGCAATATATGAAGTGGCGATTAACGGTCTCTATGTCTCTCTCTGTAAACCGTTTCCCCAATTTGAGGGATAACTTATATTTTCATTAAAATTACTTAGTTATCCTTCTAGCTTATAGGTATAACGAAGTTTTAAACTTCAACTCTTGCATTCGTAAAAGCTTAATAAAGTTATTAAGGGTTTGTAATAAAAGTTTTGTTTGGGAAATTGCAAAAATAAACAATAAATGAAATATTGATAACCTAATTTAGTTATTGAAGACATTATTTTAAATTCCGTTAAAAAAAAATATGATGAAAAAATAAAGTCCATTGATTACTTTACACAACACTGGTAATTTAGTATGGAGTCAATAAAAGACCACCCTTAAAGTCTGGATTACTTTAATAATTTTAAATGTTTAAAAAAATTTCACTTAATTTTTTTTTAATATTTATGAAACTATCTTTAAAATTTATCTGTAATAGAGCAGATACATTTAGGCACACCGAATACCTTAAGTCAACCGAATAATAACTCGTTGGTATACTTGAACTTGTTTTCATATCTTTTCTTATCAAATGCGGTCGTTTTTGTGTTGTATTGTTTACATTGAGTACATTTTCAATTTCAATTTATTTGTTATCTCCGATGTGCTCAAAAAATCTTGTATAGAAAATGAGACAAAAGCATAGAGACGGAGACACACAGATGCCGGTAAAACTTGTATTAAAAATCTCACAAATACTAAATACGCAAAAAATAAAAACACACACAGGCACTTTAAAATTTTTATAATTTATAAAAAAAAAATACAAAAAAGTATTAAATTTATATAAAGACACAAATAAATAACAACAACAGTAATATTTAGATCTATTTATTACAACAAAGTTAAACTAAAATTTAAATCACGTTTTTTATTTTTCTTTTATAGAAATTAATCAATTTCATTAAGTCTTTACAAAAGTAGACAGATTCATATTGGGAATAATTAGATTTATAAAGATAACTCAAATAAATGACAATTTTGACATGTAATAAATCGGCCTGTGGGGTAGCGCACATTGTATTTGAAGTTGTTAATTATTCTAAGTGCGAAATTAGAAAGTATTCTTTGTGTAGTGGTGTGGGTTTGATAAGAATTTGAAACGCATTTTTTGTATAGAAAACTTGTTTGTTTTTAGGTTTCATATTTCTTTTGTATCAAAACAATATTTGCAAATGAAAAAATAAATATTAATTAAAAAATCATAAGGAAACTGTGAGAACGACGCACTGGTATGTTTAGTTGAACCCACACGTTTGCAAAACCAGTTATAAAAACACATAAAGGGTTTCAGCAAATAAATTATACATAAAAATTTTGATATTTTTTTTAAAACATTTAAAATTAGTTAATTATATCTTTAAATTAATTTTTTGTAAAGCAAAGTAATAAACACATACATACATATGTATATGTACATATATATGTAATACATAACGCCATGTGATTTTACATTTTAACACATAAATTGTCAATATTTTGAAAATTTTCTTTTTGAATTTTCTTTGATTTCATAAACTTATGCTAAAAACTCACTTTTTATTGTAGTTTCGTTTGTATTTTCGCTATAATTAATAAAATTAAAAATGTTCTATGAAACCCACGTGGCTTTTTAAAAATCTCCTAGTTAAACCGTGAAACGAAACGCAACCTTATTAATTGGCCGCTACTAAACGACTGATTCTTAAAGTTGAAAATTTTAATGGTCTATCTTTTGGTGTGATTTCTTTTACTCACTTACTCTCTCAGTTAGTGACTTCCAGACAAGGTTGTCGTCGTCGCCGAATAATGGAACTGTAGTATATATAGTAAATATAAGAGAGTACCTATTTACTTAGAGCTAAGAGTATGAGAGTGTGTTGAGACAAAGAGTTTTCATGATGTTAGCGTGTGTTAAGGTGAGTGATTAATTTCGAGTCACTTAAAAGTTTTTATACGAATTTATTCTGGATTATACATAATATTTTCTAACATTAATGTTAGATTGGGATTAGAGTCACAGTACGAGTCTTCGTGTCAAAGCATTAGATGCTTTTAATACTTACTTCACATTCAAATAACATGCGCCGCTTTTTAAGTGTAAATTGTTTGTTTAATTTTTCAACAACTTCACGTTTTTTCTGCGCCATTTAGTGACTTTTATTAACATTAAATGTAGATGAAATTTATCATAGTTATTTAAAATAAAGCAGAATTAAATAAAATTCCTAATAATAATAAATCCCAATTTCTTTGCAAAATTTTGAGGAATCGTTTTTTAATGAAATTTGGTAATATACACAAAATCTATCTTAAAAGTACTATAAACATTGTGAATAGTTTTTTAACAACGGGTTAAATATTTTACATATTCTGTCTCTCATATTCATAAGTCACTTGATGTCACTTGCTCATCTTTGTTGTATTTTTTACTCTTTACTTCGAAACTCTTAAATCTAATTAGAAGTTTTAGGTTATTTTTGCGCATTTTGTTTATATTTTATTAATCTCTTTATTAACATAATCTATTTCAACATAAAATCAATTGAAAATATTAGTTCTCTTATTAACCAAAAGAGCAGCCATCATATACGCATAAATTCTAAATTCTCTTTCATTCACACTGAACAAAATTATAGTCTGAAAAGTGCCAATTAGATTTCATATATATTTCTAATAGTTCTGAGACAAAAATGTAAAAAAGTATATATATCAAGATTTGTAAATATCTTGTTTTCACTTTTTAATCTATATATTGTGTGAATTTTTCAAAAATATCGGATCAGAACTTTTGGAAATATCCAAATTTTTATCACACATGCAAAAGTGATTTCATAACCTTTCGTATTGAAATTGACACAAAATTTCAATATTTTTCTGAAAGATTTTTCTAATCAATGTTTTACTAAAAATCTTTAACGTTAGAATTATCGATTTTCACAACAAATTACAATTTCACACTAAAAATTACATTTTTTACTAAAATATTATTCAAGCTGCTAACGCTCGATCCGTGAATAACTCCACGAGCTTGCGCTACGCAGATGGTCGACTGAGGCTACCTGTAGACTGGTGAGGATCATGTAGCCGTCGTATGACCCACCTAGATCACGAATCCTTATTCAGTTTCCGAGAGCAAACCGGAACTTAAACTGGCCACTGGCTTTTTGGGCTCCATGCTAGATCACTAGACCTTCCTAGTAATGACTTCTGCAGGAGCTGTCAAGATGAAGAGAGTACTGTTCACTACTGTTCAGATTGAATCTGCTAGGAGCCAATGTCATGCATGACTTAACGGATCTATCTGAGGATGATATCCGAAGGATAGACTCCTTTATTCGTGCGACTAAATGGTTTGGATAGAGAAGTTGGGTCGAAGTGTAAAAATACGTCGACCATTTTCTTTCTCTTTTCAGGTATAATAAAGGGATCACAACATGGACCCAAGTGTGCCCTTAATGCGAACAGCAAGGGACAGCCTGCTAACCTAACCTACTAAAATATTTCGCAAACAATTCGATTTCCCTTTGACCAAAAACAAATTGTTTGTACAAAATCAGTTTTTAACTAAAAGTCGAATTTATTACTAAAAGTAAACGGGTTCAGTTCCTACTTTAAGCCATGATCTTTTCAATTTCAAACAAAAACTGAAAACATTAAAATTGAATATTTATTTTTAAAGAAAATTCATTTTTTGTTTATCGTATATAATTGATATAAAACTATTTATTTTCTTTAAATAACAGTTAATTAAATGAAATTTTAATCTTGATTAAAATATAACATTAGATAAAATATATTTTTATTTGAAATATAAATTAAAACTATGGTTAAACTTTAATCATAATTAAAATTTCAATCAATAAACTGACCATTATAATAATATTTATAAAATTTAAACTATTTACATTATCATTAAAAAAACAGATGCTTATTAAAAAAATAATATAAAAAATAACAAAAAGTTTATATAAAAAAAGGAAAAAAATTCATAACAATAATCAATTTGTAATATTTAGGAAAAAAATCTTAGGTTATGTTGCATTTCTAGATAATTTAAATTACAAAAGAAAAAAATCGGCGTGTTGTTATAAATTTTATATATAAATATTTTTTTATAAATCTTTTAAGTTTGTTTTAGTACTAAAAACTAATAAATATATTTATTTGCAAAAACCTAAATGCCTTGTTATACATAAACGCTTATTTTGATTATTAAATAGCAATTAAAAATTAATTAATTTAAACATTTGTGGGAGCATCCATGCCACAAATAATCGATTTCACTACCGAGGCGGCGGCTAAAGAAGCAAAGTTTTGCCATTTACGGGTGGTGGTACCATCTTTATAATCTGAAATACCTGTGAAGTTGAAAAAAAATCAACGATATTAGAAATTATAATCATATTTGATGAATTTTTTAATTAATTTAATTAAAATCTTTAAATTCCATCTTACCTTTAATGACTATAAAGCTTTCCCGACAATTACCAATAATACTGTCTAATACAGAACTCATTTCCACATCCGTAGCCAATAAGCCATATTTCTTGGCAAATTCTATGCGCAAATTATCATTACGCACCAAATCACGACCTGAACCAATGGGACCCAAATGTAGGCGGGATTTAGGTAGACCATCAACACAATCAGCGCCTATGGGATGTGATACCTCAATGACCTCATTATTGCCGATATTCATAAAGAGTTTATCGGTGTTAGGGGCAGGACGATTGAAATCACTTTCGGTTTTTTGTTGCAACAAATTAAGACCCTCTTTCAAATAATTCTCCCAAGGACGTTTAGCTTCCATATTTAAATGCAGACCTTCGGCAATTTGTTGCAGGGAATCGTTAACTGGGAAGTAGGTTTTGACATCTTCGCCACTCTTATAGACATAAACATAAGGTTTTTCGGAACTTAAATGAAAAAATAGCCATTAAACAAAAAACAACAAAATGTCTTCCTTTTCTAAAACTTACCCATTAGCCAAAGCTCTCTGTTTGTCCACATACGATATGACCACATCACCCAAACGTACATGCTTCTTATAGTCCGTATAATGTGGTACACCACCGGCTACACCCACTACAAAGACATAATCAACCTTTTGGAATGTGCCCAATAAACGAGTGGTGGTATTGCCAGTAGCAGTCATAGCCTCACGAGTACTACCCACCGAGGGCAATTTTGTGCTGACAATACGATGAGCACCAATATTGCCCAGAGTATAAACGTTAGATTCACCTAAAGGGAAAAACATAAAATATAAAAGAAAGAGCAAAAGATTGGATTAGTGTAAAACTCTTGAAACATTTGATTTGCTATAACGAAAAAATGAATGATAAAGTGTTACTAAGGTGAGGGGCATCAAAGGTGGTGATGGTGGTGACGGTGTTAAAAAATACATACAGGAATGGTGTTTGACAGATACGAAAAATGTGCTTTACTTTCTTTTCAGTAATTTTGAGACAACATAAAAAATGGACCAAAACGAATTTTGGAGGACAACGCAAACGAACATAAATGCTTAATTTAAGGACACTACTAAATTTATTTACCCTTGTACCAATTGAGATTAAAATAAAACATTTTCAAAATCTTTGGGGAAGCTTATGGTAAAATATTAAATTATAATTAAAGCTAAAACTAAATATTTTTATTTATTTTGTTCTGATTTATTAACTGTGTATGCACTATTGTTTTAGAGCAGATATCGGTAAGGAGCTCTCTTGATTTAAATAAGATTGTATCGATTTGTTTAGGCTTCATTTGACTGTGAAACTATTAATATACTATTGTCATAGCCAGTTGAGTTCCATGGAATATGACCCGTTTTAAGATATTAAAAAGGTCACAAGACTGACGACCAATTATTAGTATCTAATGTAGTCGAACTCTGCTACAAAACAGAACTCTGCTACAGAGCATTAATGAGGAAATCTACCGACTCTAAAACGTTGTCTGCAATATGTATGTTTTAAACTTGTTTCTATTTCAACAATTTCGAAGTGAAATGAGTATAAAAGGATTAGTTATAGTCTGAGACCGATCGCTAGAAACTAATCGTAACAAAGTGATTCTCAAAAAGATGTTGTGAATACATTTACCATAGACAATAACAATTGAACAATCAATGAAAGTAGTAAAGACTTTCCTGATAACCCGAATACTATTGCCTGGGAATTTCATCCGGTAGATGGCGTCGTATTTTTAAATTTAACTTCGTGTTGTACCGATAAGTTTAAAATTTTAAGCCGCCTTTACACGAGCACACATGTAATATGATCTGTCAAAATTACAGATGGAAAATTTGAGATGGAAATATAGCTGTTTCCATCTTACTTTATTATTGTTTTATACCAATCGTGTAAACACAATAAAGGGTCTTATACATAAACTTTTATCAAAGGTTTTTAAATAAAATTTTCATACGAAATTTGTTTCATAAACCCTTGATAAAGGTTTATGAATAATGCAAAAACGTATAAATATTATTTCAAAGATTTATAAATCAAATTTTCTTACGAAATTCCATAAACCCTTGATAAAGGTTTATGAATAATGCAGAAAAATATAAATATTATTATGTTTCTTTATTGTACGGATGGAATTTCATATTACTTAAGTCCCCTTTAATATAGAATGTTAAAGATGAGTTATGGGGTCCGGACTACGCTAATTAAATATATATAAATAATTAGATTTTTATATTCCGTTTTAAACCCAAGATTTTGAAAATGTTTTAAATTGTTTTTTTTTTTAATTTTTACACAAAAAGCCTTATGTTTGATTTAATTTAATTTATAAACAAGGACATATGTATATAGAGGATTTCAGACATAATTCTCCTTGAGTTTTCTTACCAAAACGTCGTTTCTTATTGGACTTTTTCAGAGAATTCGTTAGATTGGGATCTGAATCTAAAAGTGTGTAATTTGTTAATGTTTTTTTTTTTTGTTAAGAAACCGATATAGGCGTTTTTATTTTAAGGTTAGAAACCGGTTTTTATTTCAATTGATTTGAAAATTAGAGAAAGAGAAAAATTTGTTGGTTAGAATTTATTTTAAAACTATATGCGTTAAAATGCATAATTATAAAAGAAATAAACGAATAAATTACATACCCACTGTGGTGTAGCGTACAAAAGTTTCCTTATTTTCCAACATGGCATCCACCGCCAATTTTTCGCAGTATTGAGCGGTAATAATAGCAATCGTGGGTTGTTTATTGGAAGCTATTGTGGGCATTTGTTTGACCACCTAAATTAGTTTTTAAAAAGAAGTTTCAGGAAAATTGTTATCGTTTGCTTAAATTCCTAGGACTTACCTTAATCTCTTTATCTTCATGATGTATTCTGGTGTATGAATTGTATTCCATGGATTTAATTAAACCTCTTTCCTTCAAAGACATAAAGACCAAAATAACATCCTGTTCCTCCCAGCCATAGTCTCTGTTAAAAGATGTGACAATAAATGCATTGATTAGTTGTTCATATAATTGTTTTTTCTTTCCTAAACTTACTTGGCTAAATCTTCTGGTGTTATGGGATTTGGATAGGCCTGTTCAATTAATTCGAGTACTTTTTCTTGTGTCAATGGTGGCGATTCAAATTGTGTCTCATCCATAGATACTGTTTGGTTGTATTGTGGAAAAAAGTGGAGTAAAGAAGTAAAATTAACATTATTGCAGTAATTGTTTTTAATTAATCATTAAATAAAGTAGTTAAGAGTAACAGAATGTACAAACAAAAACAATATTTATTTTATTTAAATAATTATGATTAATAAAATCGAGGGCATTTCAATGTTAAATTGGCGGTTTTGTTTATTATTTATTATTTTGCTTAAATTTTTATTTTATTGTCACAAAAAACCACAATACATCTTGCTTAATATTGTATCTGTTTTTGTTGGTTTGTTTCTTTTTGTACATGTGTAGTAAATTAAGCTGGAAATGTTAAAAATTAGTTTCGGAATGTCAAGGGAGGAAAATACATTTTTCATTCATTACCAAATAATCCTTAACCTAAGTGTGATTCAATTCCAAATATATGGATGCTAAATAATAAGCGTTTTTTTTTTTGTTGTTGTCATGCATGCAGTTTTAAATACCATTTAAATTCAAAATGTCCTTAGAAAATTTCAAACCATAAGTTCTTCTTTAAACTAATCATATATCTAATCAGATTTCTTAAATTTAAAACAGCTGATTTATATTATATTTCCAATTTTGAATCATCTTTCAGTCTTTTTTTCCAAGCTAAATATCTAATTATAAATTAATTTGAGCAGATTTATGAAAATATATCCACCTAAAACTATACCAATCAGTTCTAAATCACTTTCTGAATCGATATAGCTATGTCCGCCTTTGTGTACACATAAACCTTAGCACATGTATGTTTTTTGGTTTATGGACCGGCTGGTCTTTTATTTTACTTTCCCCCCGTAAAACTGTACCCCAAATATGGTCTCGAAACACATACAGCTTTTAAATAATTTAGTATATCTCAAAAATAAGCGGAACTAAGTTTGATATTAGCCTTCATGACACTGCCAATACCGGTAAAGAATCGTTTGATTCTATCACCAGTAAAGTCTACTTCCGAAAATAACTTGAAAGTCCATAATATTCATATAAAGTAAAATATACAAATAAAACCCTTATTTGTTTTCAACTAATTTATAAAATATGAGGTCCAAAGTATGGTCTTTGAAAGGATTAGTATAAATAATTTTTTCTCTAAATCCCCAGGTTGTTAAGTAATCATGTCCCAAAGTTTTAAAACGTTATATCGTATCTAAAAGTACAAGTTTAAACCATTCTTTTTCGATATATATACATATTTTTACCTAAAGCTTCTGATAAAGAAATTATAATGCCAGATTCAGATTTAGCGCTGTTCACTCCTTTATTAAAGTAGATGATCTCTGGGGTTCAACTTTTTTAAATTTAACTGGCCAGTTTTTTGGACTAATGCTTTAGATATTTGCTAAAGACATTTTTCTTGGTTGTCTTCAGCAACTACTAAGTTTTATTAGTTTAAAAAAGTTAAAGTCATGTTCTGGAGGGCTATGGACTGGAAGGTCCCATCTGCACTAAACTTTATTGTATGACTTCTGAATAAAAAACTTGCAAAATCGTACATATTTTTTAATATATAGGACATAGCTCTCAAAATTATCTGACACAGTTCAAAAATTAATCCTTTAAGATTCGAAAACTGGTACCTTTTCACAGACAAACATCCTTAAGTCGACTAAAAAATGACGATTGAAACTACCCGGAAAATCCTAGTGTTGCTAATTATAAAGAATACTTAAATATCATAATATCCTACGTACTTGTGTAGGGTATAAATATCATTAATATAGAGTAAGCCATGAGTTGTTTCGTTACTTAAATCCCAGGTTAGATGTTAGTGTTCTAGTCTGGTAGACCGGAGGTGATGGGTTCGATTCCCAACTAAGGCTCTGGTTAAGGATAACAAGCCCGATAGAGGTCTAGGTGTATTTCTTCGGATTTGATGTATATGTATATGTACAACCTCCTTTTGAACTAACTAACCTAACTAACTAACTAACTAACTAACTAACTAACTAACTAACTAACTTAAATCCCAAATATGAAATCTGCACTGTTCAATCCTTTAGAAACGTCAAACTATATCTCAGAGATTCGGCTTGTGTTATTACTGCTATTTTTAAAAGTTCTAAGTACTATTTCCTAAATGTAAATGGTACTATTTTTAAGAAAATTTAAGGAAATATTTTATACACACAAAAATAACAATTTTTACAAATAGATTTATTAAAAATGTTTATATAGTTATTTTTTACATATTTTTTGTTTGTTTGTTAATTAAGTACTTTTTAATGCTTTTGTTACTGAGAACTAAACAAAAAAAGTTTTATGTTCCACAACACGCACGTTGCACGAGTTTTAACAACAATGCCCAAATAAAAGAATAATTAATAAAACAAAAAACTCAAAACAAATTATACTAAATAAAACAATAATAAGGCAGTCAAATCTTATTAGATATTGTTGTGAAAACAACAAAACAATAATAAAAATTAGTGGGGAAAAATCCCTTAAAAAAAATTAACAAACAATGGTAATTAATGGGGAAGTTTGTTTTTGGAAGTTTTTTTTTTGTAATTAAGTAACAAGTCAAAATTGAATATTTGTGACAAAGGAAATAAATTTGAAAATAAAAAAACAAGGTTTAACATATTGTTCTAATATTTGGCAATATAAATGTTTAAATTCGTAAAAAGAATAACAAATCGGACTTAAACCCTGTTCAAAACAAAAATTCAAAATAAAAGCAAAAAGTTTTCAAAGCCTTAAAGCAGCAAACGCAGCATGATTAATATGTTAGATGAGGATAAAGCGTGGGTGTGGAAAGTAATAATAGTAGTAGTACGACGGCCACGAGATGAGTAAGAAAGAGTTCGAACGCCAAACCACAAACAAATAGAATAAAATTATTATTTCAGCGCACATGGATGGTTGGATGGATAAATAGATGGTCAGTTGGTTGTTTAATAGATGAATCTATTCTAGATTAATATTTAGTACGAATTTTGTAATAATTTTGTTGTTTTAGTTTCATTATCATTTCCACATTGTTAGTTGCTCATGGTACATATCAAGCCATATTGCTTTCATTAAATCATCGCCATCACCTGTTTGTTTTTGGGCCATTAAAGCCTCCTCATATTTACGATTGCAATCACCATAACAATAAATAATGTAACCATCACGAGCTTTACATTTTGTTTTTTTGTTTGTTTCGTAGACAATTTTTTGTTGCAAATGGAAATTCAAATTCACAGAAAAACGAAATCAAGTCAAAAATATATGTTGGGTGTAGAGTAGTGGTAGTAGAAGTAGATAGAAGAGGAGGTAGTAGTAGTACAAGTTGATGAAAGAAGAGCAGTAGAAGTTACAGTAGTAATAGTAGAAATAAAGTTGTAGTACAAATTATCAAATTTTGTTTTTTTTTTTTTTTTTTGGTTTTAAGTAAAAAAGAAATAATTTAGATAAAAAATCTGTATAAATTATTATTAAGTAATTTCAACGTTTGATTCTATTTTAAGTTTAAATTGCTTAATAATTTAAAATATTTCATTTATAATTCAATACTTACGTGGTCTTGATGGTGGTTCTGCGGTTTCCTCTAGAATGCGCAGCTCAATTTCCAAAGATTGAATCTCATCGTAACCTTTTTGCATCAATTTCATAATCTTTTTGATGAAACCAACATAATCTGTAGAACAATATAATAAATAACTTTTAGTTAAAATTTTAAGATTAATATCAACAAATTTCTAACAAAAAGGTATGATTTCTTGTAGCGTTGTGTTGTATGTCATAATTTACAATCTACAACCCTGTTTGTGAATTGGACGAATATTCAAAACATTGTTATAAAACCTCAGTTCTTGTTCTTAATCTTCTTGTAAAATAATGTAACTGAATATTATATATTTTTCAATAAACAGTTTTGGAGTCAGTTCTTAAAATAGTCTTGAACTATAAGAAAACTTTGCATGACATACATAAGTATAAGTCCACTCGGCATCGAAAGTATGTACTTGTTAGAAAGCGAAGGGAGTTTGATAAAGTTAACCTAAAGGCAACGGGTTATAATTTTAAAACGTTAGCGAGAGAAACCCATACGAAGGACAGAAATATTAGAATGATCCTATTGATTGGCCTCAACGCAAGCAGAACGAGTGTTATATAGATTTACAATCGTTCTGAACTGAGTTAAATTTATCTCAGGAAATCTTTAGTTTTTCTAATTTTAAATTAAAATATGTTTTGTTCAAAATATGTTTTTCTTAAAAAAATGTTTTAAAAGTTTTGGTCTCACCGATTACTTTCTATATTTCTATATTTATCACTTATAAATAACATATTTCAACGAAATAATATGATAACAAAAATACACTCACCTCTGGGAAAATCTTTAGGACTAACTAATTCCTTGAAAAAGTCCTGAGCTATATGAGCCTGTTCGTCATCATTCTTCAGCCAATCTCTAAACCAAAATCTCAAAGTACGTGATTCCTGGGAATGTTTGCCCGTATTGGCGCTCACCAAAAATACACGGAATTCCAGTGATAATTGTGCTGGCAGTAACTGAGATTTTTGTCCACTCACTGTATCTTTATTTATGATAATGCCTGTGTGATCACCACCCGCCACATGAACACGATCGCTCACTTCGTCAACCAGTTTGCGTTCAATCAAAATGACTGTACTATTAGCGGTTTTACCTTTGGGTGTCATTACAACTTGTTCACGATCTGTACGCGGTGGCGTGTGACAAGGACTACGTCCGTTTAGCTTCTGACTGTTGTGTATTGAATCGGTTGGCAAATAAGCTGAATTGCCATTATTGATGGTAGTACCATTCGCCAAAGTGCCATTTGTAGTAGTAGTAGTAGTACCGCCATTTGCATAAGGAGCTTTCATGGGTTTGGGTGGTGGTGGCGGTGCCATTTGTGGATGATTTCTTGTTGACATAATGTTGTTTTGACGCTGTGCCTGCCTGCTTAACTCCCTGCTTGGTGTTCTAAATATTTCGTCGTTTTATTGACTTTCTGATTGTTTGTCTGTTTGTCTATGGTTGTGTTGTAAAATGATTTGTTTTTCTTTTTTTACTTTAAGTATGTCAGTTTGCAAAAGTTTGGTTTCGATTATAAATTCAACCTTGATTTGTTGTATAAAGTTTTTTCTTCTTGTTGTTGGTTTGGTTTTTAGTATTATTTATTTTACGGTTGTCATGAGGTTAAAGAACCTAAAAAGAAATTTATAGAGGAAATTTATATAGAAAATTATCATATATAAATAAGACTGTAAAAAATTTTACTAAATAGTTAAATAGTTTGTTTAGTGAAGGTTTAAATATTGTTATTTTAGTATGCTTTGTTATTTCCTTTTTGGTTGTTGACTTTGCTTTTTTTTGTAGAGAGTTGTCATAAATGTTGTGGGAATTATATTATTTGATAATTGACTAAATTTTACAAGTGGAAGTACATAGATAGATAGATAGATAGATAGATAGATAGATAGATAGATAGATAGATAGATAGATAGATAGATAAATAGATAGATAGATAGATAGATAGATAGATAGATAGATAGATAGATAGATAGATAGATAGATAGATAGATAGATAGATAGATAGATAGATAGATAGATAGATAGATAGATAGATAGATAGATAGATAGATAGATAGATAGATAGATAGATAGATAGATAGATAGATAGATAGATAGATAGATAGATAGATAGATAGATAGATAGATAGATAGATAGATAGATAGATAGATAGATAGATATACATATAGATACATTAAACAATTAACTATTTAAGGTATTTGTTTTAACATATTTTATAAAATTATTTAAATAAATTAAAAACCTCTGACGTTGTAAGTAAATTTGTATTTATTCTAGCACGAAGGGTCATTTGCCTCACTTGACATGTTTAACATGGATTTATTTTTTTGTTTTTAATAAAAATATTACTATGCATTTCAACGTCTACATTTCGATGAGACTTTTAGTCTCTTTCGCTCAGACATTCACTCATGTTTGAACATATTTATACATAGCGTATTACAAGTGCAAAAATATATTTTTAATGGATTTTCATTTTTACAACACTCTGGTTCATTATATTTTTTTTCACACCCACCCATTATGGCACAATAGCTATAGAAAGACATGAACTTTGAGTATTCATGACACAAAGTGGGTTAATAATCGTGTTAAACACTATAAACACAACCACCCCTAAATGCAACTCTTCAAGGCATCGTCATCATCAACGACCACATTCTAGTAGAGTTCTAGCATTTCTTCGCCACAGGGGAGATACTTAAAAAATTGACACCTTTTACTCCTTTTACAGCTTTTTCAGCACTCCCCACCCTTTTATCCAACCTAACACAGATGTTGCACTTTTAGCTTGTGTTTATCTAATAGATTGCCGTTATAGACTGACTGGCTGACTGGCTAAAGCAACAGTCTGCTTGACTTCACTTTGGCCGGAAATTATAAAAATCAACATTGTCTGGTTTGAAAATAAATATATATCTTTGCATACGGTTTATGTACGGTCCTTCAGAAAAAAGGGGTGGGTGGATCTACCACTACATGACACTTAATTTGTTTGTCAAGTCAGTTGTTTGATTTATTTCATTTCAAGTGCAGAGTCTCCGGGTTTAAGTTTTATAGAACAAAAAGTAAAAGTCCATTAAAATGTCATGTTTAAACATTTTGATAAAAAAATGCTAAAATTTTAAATGAAACTTTTCATTGTTGCACTCAAAACATAAGTGCCTGCATGGTAAATTAAATTGTTTTTTTTATTTTATTTTTAGTAGGTTACTAATATTAAATTACATTAGCGAAAACGAAAAAGTACATACATACAAACTTACATGTAACAATTAATTATTTATAAATTTATTACAAACTTTTATAGGAAAGTGGAATTTGAAAGTGGAACATTGCGAGGCAGAAAGGAAAATGAGCTTTTACTGCTAACGACTTGTTAAATATGTCAAGAACTTTTTAGTTTGTTTTAATTTTGGAAGCAAGTATTAAATTTCGAATTAGAATTAATTTGTACAAATGTTTTAAAGACTTGTTAATAGCTAAGGAGAGATCATGAGATCATTTCTATAATACAAATTATAATGTGAAATATTTTCAAAATGTTTTAAAAATTAACTTACTAACTAACTAACTAACTAACTAACTAACTAACTAACTAACTAACTAACTAACTAACTAACTAACTAACTAACTAACTAACTAACTGACTTACTAACTAACTGACTTACTAACTAACTAACTTACTAACTAACTAACTAACTAACTAACTAACTAACTTACTTACTAACTAACTAACTAACTAACTAACTAACTAACTAACTAACTAACTAACTAACTAACTTTCTAACTAATTATCCAACTAACTAACTAACTTAATACTTTATTTTTCATAAACAAATTGTATCCATAATTTAATCACACTCTGTATAACTTTTATCATGATTTTGTAAACAATTTAAAAATAAAGATTTTAACGTAATGGCCTACAATGAACTTTATTTTATTAAAATGACGCCATTTGATTAATAAATTAAAAATTTTATTTCGATTTTTATAAATGGCATCATGTGAAATTCCATTAAATGCTCTAAGAATTTGCAATTTTTTTTTATTTCATTACTACAGTTTCAATACATATTCTAATCATTACAATAAAACATTTAATTGATGAAACTAAATTGTTTAATTGGCAATGAACTGACATAAATAATAAAAATTAAAACAATTGCAAAGATGATGTGATTCTGATTGTCAATTTCGATTAATTATTTAAATAAATGAATTTTCAATTTAATTAACAGAAATAAAAAAGTTTTTTTTGTAAATTTTGAAAAGTAAATAGTTTTTAACAATATAATTGAATTGTCAGACATTCATTTTAGGGGAAAATCTAGTTAAACAAAAAAAAACTTCATTAAATGTTTCCGGCAAAGGCAAAAAATTGCAATTTATTTGTAAAGTTATTCATACTTTCATACTAAGTATGTAAATTATACATATGTACATACATATGTAAAAATATGTATGTTCCACGAAGCCAAACATTTGTTTTAATTTAAAAAGTAACAAAAAAAATATGAGCAAAACTCACCAACCAACCAACCAACCAACCTACAGTTACAAATATGATTATAATGAATATGAACAGAAAAGCAAAAACTAAAGTTAAGTGAATTGTAAAGTGGAGAGTTACGGGAACAAGTAGTTTTAATATTTGTTGTTTTTAATTTAAATCTCCCCGGGTTAAGCAGTCATCGCACCTACGACTCCCTTATGTATAAAAATTTATGAATGTTGTATGTTGTACAACATGTTGTCATCATTATGAACTTTGCAAAAAGATATAAATATTGAATGTTCAAATGTTCTTTTTTTACATGGTATATGGAGTCATCGCACATAAATCCCCAAAGGGAGTTTTACTTTACAGAGTCAGTTAGTAGAGAGTTGTGGCAGTTAATCATATTATTGTGACTGAAGATGTCAACAACCAGTTGAAATGAAATATTAGAGGGAGGATTCCGAACACAAGACAGTGTTTGAAATATTTGTAGGGATTACAGGGCATTTAAATTAAAAACAAAACTTAGGTCCTTTACTTTTCTATGGGACTGAACTACTTGATTTGACCTTACCTATATAAAATCCTATAGATTGATCCTCTTATAAATCAAACCTCTGTTAGACTTTAATTACAAACGTTATGTATATAAGTATATCGTTACTAAAATTTGTCAAGAGATGTTATTAAGTCTATATGGTACTTATAATTATTTTACCTAGTGTTTTGTATATTTTCTTCTTAAAAATATTAAATCACAGGTTTTGTATTATGTTTTTATTGAAAATCCGAGAGATAAATAACTTTTAATTTTCTATTTGAAAAAAAAAGTAATTACAAAAATAAATGTAACTCCACCCAAAAGACATTTTCATCTGAATTAATCTGTATTCAAAACATAAAATGACAAATTATTTGAATTTTAAATATTTTTACACTAAAAAACTATGTTTTTTAAATTTAGTACTTTTTTTAAAATAAATTTAAATCGAAATACTTTCAGAAAAGTCTAGATTTTTCTAGAATTTTATATTTTGTTATAGTTTTCGATATGGGTTTGAACTTTTTTTAATTATCATTCTATTTTTAGTTTAGATATTTTTTATGGTCCGCCCAGTCTATAACAATTTTCCACTTAAGGATTTAAGAAAATTTTTATAAAACATTAGGGCTTGGTTTTTTATCAAAAGACCTTGAAAATTTATTGATTAAATTATGAATAATATTGGAATTTTTTATTGAAAAAGTAACGAATAATAAAAAGAATACTTGACATTAATTATTCATTCTAAGTTGAAAAGGCACAAGTACTATTTTTTGGCAGCCAAATATGATTTAAGGGAATATTGTTCAAAGAGTCCGCTTTTTTACTTGATATGTTTTAAATTTAGCAAAAATTTAGATTTGTATAGAATTTTATTGCTATTTTTCTTAAGAAGAAGAGGCCGCTTTGAAATAACACACTTTTTTTCGAACTGTTTTGGCAGCCAGACAAAAAAATTCTATTTAAAATTAAATTAAATAAACTTTAAAGTAAATTCATTTCAATGACTAATAAAATTACATTAATATTTATTAAGTTTCTTTTTTTTTTTTTTTTTTTTGAGGTGGAAGTAAATAAACAAGATTTTAGAATAAATTAATAAAAATACTAAAAAGTTGAACTACATATTTATATAACTTGACATAAGAGAATATATTTATAGAATACAATTCTGCTCAGATAATTTAACTCAACAAAATTGTCAACATCTTTGGGTTTTTAAAGGCAGTAATAACTCCGAGGGTGGCACAATTAAACAGGGAATACTGTAGTTTTTTATTTAAATTTGTTCTATTTACCTTTTAAAATTTTAAATTTAGCACATATGATTATTTTCTGACGTAGTTAAGTGCCTTTTTCCAATATTCATAATTAAGATACAAAATATATTACTTTATTTTAAATCTAATATTTGTTTTTGACTCACTAATTAATGACTTCGTTTAAAATAAACCGACTACTTTTTTTATTTCAAAACCATAATCTAATATATTTTTTATTTATTTATATTTTTTTATTTAAGCCATTTGAAATGGCACTACAAGCGTAAACCATATTTAAATATAGTCACGTTCAAGATCAAGGTTTTTTAGTTTTATAACTTAAAACAGAAATAAATTATGACTGACTGACTCATTGTCGTAATACAAAGTATAATATATAAAAAAAAGTACCTACTTTAAATAATGATGCGGATAATAAATAAATGGAGAAAATAAGTCTATAATACAAATTATAAATTGATTTTCTGTAATAAATTTGGGATTTTATAGAAATAAAACTAAACTTTTGTTGAAATGACCTTAGATATGTAGAAGTCTACGCCAAATTATAATAAACGAAGTTTGTCGTTCGAAATTTTGGTACAAATGTAACTTAAATTCTTTAGAACTGCTGAAGGTATTTTTAAAAGACCCCCTAAAGCTGGAGTCCAACTACCGCAAAGGAGTTCGAATAAAAATCATCGTGAAATATCTGATGAATTCGCAACCAGACTACAGTCTAGTCTATAGTCTAGTCTATAGTCTAGTCTATAGTCTAGTCTATAGTCTAGTCTATAGCCTAGTCTATAGTCTAGTCTATAGCCTAGTCTATAGTCTAGTCTATAGTCTAGTCTATAGTCTTGTCTTTAGTCTAGGCTATAGTCTAGTCTATAGTCTAGTCTATAGTCTAGTCTATAGTCTAGTCTATAGTCTAGTCTATAGTCTAGTCTATAGTCTAGTCTATAGTCTAGTCTATAGTCTAGTCTATAGTCTAGTCTATAGTCTAGTCTATAGTCTAGTCTATAGTCTAGTCTATAGTCTAGTCTATAGTCTAGTCTATAGTCTAGTCTATAGTCTAGTCTATAGTCTAGTCTATAGTCTAGTCTATAGTCTAGTCTATAGTCTAGTCTATAGTCTAGTCTATAGTCTAGTCTATAGTCTAGTCTATAGTCTAGTCTATAGTCTAGTCTATAGTCTAGTCTATAGTCTAGTCTATAGTCTAGTCTATAGTCTAGTCTATAGTCTAGTCTATAGTCTAGTCTATAGTCTAGTCTATAGTCTAGTCTATAGTCTAGTCTATAGTCTAGTCTATAGTCTAGTCTATAGTCTAGTCTATAGTCTAGTCTATAGTCTAGTCTATAGTCTAGTCTATAGTCTAGTCTATAGTCTAGTCTATAGTCTAGTCTATAGTCTAGTCTATAGTCTAGTCTATAGTCTAGTCTATAGTCTAGTCTATAGTCTAGTCTATAGTCTAGTCTATAGTCTAGTCTATAGTCTAGTCTATAGTCTAGTCTATAGTCTAGTCTATAGTCTAGTCTATAGTCTAGTCTATAGTCTAGTCTATAGTCTAGTCTATAGTCTAGTCTATAGTCTAGTCTATAGTCTAGTCTATAGTCTAGTCTATAGTCTAGTCTATAGTCTAGTCTATAGTCTAGTCTATAGTCTAGTCTATAGTCTAGTCTATAGTCTAGTCTATAGTCTAGTCTATAGTCTAGTCTATAGTCTAGTCTATAGTCTAGTCTATAGTCTAGTCTATAGTCTAGTCTATAGTCTAGTCTATAGTCTAGTCTATAGTCTAGTCTATAGTCTAGTCTATAGTCTAGTCTATAGTCTAGTCTATAGTCTAGTCTATAGTCTAGTCTATAGTCTAGTCTATAGTCTAGTCTATAGTCTAGTCTATAGTCTAGTCTATAGTCTAGTCCATAGTCTAGTCTATAGTCTAGTCTATAGTCTAGTCTATATTCTAGTCTATAGTCTAGTCTAAAGTCCAGTCTATAGTCTAGTTTATAGTCTAGTTTATAGTCTACTCTATTGGCTAGTCTATAGTCTAGTTTATAGTCTAGTCTATAGTCTATTCTATTGTCTAGCCTATAGTCTAGGTTATTGTCTAGTCTATAGTCTAGTCTATAGTCTAGTCTATAGTCTAGTCTATAGTCTAGTCTATAGTCTAGTCTATAGTCTAGTCTATAGTCTAGTCTATAGTCTGGTCTATAGTCTAGTCTATAGCCTAGTCTATAGCCTAGTCTATAGTCTAGTCTATAGTCTAGTCTATAGTCTAGTCAATAGTCTAGTCTATAGTCTAGTCTATAGTCTAGTCTATAGTCTAGTCTATAGCCTATTCTATAGTCAAGTCTATAGTCAAAATATACTATATATTTTATCATTAAAAAGTCAAAACCTTGTAAATTTCTAAGCTTTTCAATATTAAAAAAATTTAATTTTATTTAATAAATTGCTTAAACAGTAAAATTATTTGGAGATTTTAAAATTCAACTTTGAAGCCCACCCTCGTAATAATTTATTATTATTATAATGCATATTATGCTTTTTTGAGAGAGAAAGTGGAAATTAATTTCAAATGCATTGTAATGTGGGACAATTTTATTTTTATTTTTTTTGTAATCAATAATAAAAATCATAAATTATAAAAATTTCCTATAAAAATACTTAATTTATTGCTAATATAGCTAAACAATAAGAAATTTTGCATTTAAATGTTTAATAAGCAAAAATAGTAAATTTTTGCTATTTATGTTAAATACAACAAATTTCACTGTTTAACAGTTAAATTAAACAATTAACAACTTTTTATTTTCTTTTAAAGAAAAACTGACATAAACATTTAAAAATTATTCACGCATGAATACAAAAAAAAAAACAAGACAAACAAACTTTGTTATTTACATATGAATATGTTTTACATTTATTCATTTAATTTATGAACAGAAAAAACAATGCTGATCATACAGTTGACGACGTCAATGTTAATAATGATGATTAAATTACACGCAATTGTTTACAATCAACTTAATAAATTGTCATTTTGACTTAAATTTAAGTTTTTTTCGAATTTATGAAAAGTACCTATTATTACAGTAAGAGAAAAATATGGTTGGTTAAGGTCACAGTAATTATTTCACCATTAGTTTATAAATTTATTAACATTATGTTTTTAGTTGTTGCAAACATATTATGTTTAATTCATCAAAGACAACCCCAATCATATTAAATATTTAAACAAGTATATATTTGTCTCAATCATTTTTATGATAATGAAATGATAGTGAGAAATATGTATTCGTTTGATGAATCATACTATGATTGTTATGACCATAACATTGTAAAATTTCTTGTACAACTATGAGAATAATGGCTTTAACCAGTTCTAATCATTATTCTCTTTTTTCACAGTGTATAAAACAATCTTGAAAATAAAAGTAAAAACAACTTTTTTGAAGGAAGTAATTTTTACGCATCGCTGGAGATTATTGTTTTGTTTTTAATTTTGATAACAAAATTTTGTAAAATATTTACATATGTATCTATTAAGTAGTCGTTCTAAATTACCTTAAGTAATATATATATGTAAATGGGTGGGTATTGCAGCTTGTTATTCTAAGTAACTACGTTTACATGTTAGATTAAAACTATATTATTAGTGTTTGGGGAATTAGGAGAGTTTACATAACCCACATACATATAAGCAATAATCAACAGGAACTATTTTACATAAAAATACTATGTTGACCTCATTTTAGTATTTGCCATTTGTTTATAATATCGCCGGTTTCTATGGTTATCAAACTAATTTAACACTAAATTCTAGGAAAATAAATTTCAAAAAAAACTTCATTTTGTGCATACGAATTAACAGTACCTGGTAGTTGTCACTTTAGTTAAAAATAATTTTAAAATTTTAAGAATAATACTATTGCAAAAGATTTCGGTTCAAAGTTTAAATAGTATGATTACCATTGTTTATTCTTTCAATATGCTTACGTTTTCTTTGAAATATTTGTATAATGTGAACACTTTTTCACCGCGCTAATACTTGTTAACTTATACTTTTTCAACCACTTTTTTCATAGATTTATTTTTTTGTACAACAACAAGTATTAATTAAGTTTGTAATCTTTTAATCTGGCGTTACATTTTTCAGGTTGCAATTGTTTGAAAAGTTTCAAATAATTTTTAGTTAGATGTCATTCGAATTAAAGTTATATAAACATGCAACTGTTAATTGGAACAGGAATTTTAAGGTTAGTCAACACAGAAATACATTATCCAGTGACTAAGGGACTATTTCAAACTAAAATTTTGAAATAGTACTATTTACAAATGCTATACAAATTTTACGCTCAAATAAAGACTATAGTATAGATTAAACTAAAACTAGACTAAACTAGACCATAAACTTGACTATATTCAAGACAGACAATAGACTAGACTATATATTAGACTATAAACTAGACTATAGACCAGACTAGACTATAGACTAGACTATAGACTAGACTATAGACTAGACTATAGACTAGACTATAGACTAGACTATAGACTAGACTATAGACTAGACTATAGACTAGACTATAGACTAGACTATAGACTAGACTATAGACTAGACTATAGACTAGACTATAGACTAGACTATAGACTAGACTATAGACTAGACTGTAGACTAGACTATAGACTAGACTATAGACTAGACTAGACTAGACTATTAACTAGACTATAGAGTAGATTATTCCTACACTATAGACTAGCTATATATTAGCTTTTAATAAGACTGTAGACTAGACTATATACTAGACTATAGACAAGACTATAGACTAGACTATAAACTAGACTATTAACTAGACTGTAGACTAGATTATATCCTACACTATGGACTAGGCAATAGACTAGGCTTTAGATTAGCTTTTAATAAGACTGTAGACTAGACTATATACTAGACTATAGACTAGGCTATAGCGAAGACTATAGACTAGGCAATAGACTTAGCTAGACTATAGACGAGTGATTGATTGTCTGCCGGCCATACAACTAGAGTGTCTACTGTGTGTAGACTTTTTAAGTCATTTCAGTTTTAAAAATCTTCCCAAAATAATCCGATTACTTTTAATCATTTAATTGGCATCTCTAAAATTTAGTCTGCCTTTAATTGACACTACATAAGACGGCACTGTCTTGTGGATGGTGATGATTCATCATTTCTGTTTAGTTTTTTAACACTTTTTTTCGATTCAAATTCGTAAAGATAAAAATGTATGTCGTAAGGTGATGAAAATGATGATTCTATTTCAAAAGATACCAGAGAAAAATAAATACGAAAAATAAAAAACAAAAAAAGAAAAATGTTGCAGCCAAAGCAGACACACAGACGGACGGTTAGTCAGTCACTGCCACCAAAATGGAAACGTAATGTCAGTGGCATTTGCCGCATGTTGGTTGCTGCTGATGTTTTTATTTTGTGTTTTTCTTTCTTTCTTGATATTTTATTCAGTAAAATGAGTTTTGGAACAATTTTAGGCGTTAAAATGAAAAACAACGAAAAAAGTGACGAAATTTTCAAAGTTGTTTTTATTTTTCCGAATGGCCTCTTATAACGCAATATTTGTTCTAAAAGTATGGATTTTTTTGTTTTTTTTTTATTCGTTTCAGCTTCATTGATTATATTATATCCGCTTTCCCCGAATTTTTGAGAAATAAAATTATGTTTTTTTAATATTCAAACATATTGAGGAAGGTTATTAAAAAATTAATGTTGAAGCAAAACTCTTCAAGAAATCGAAAAAAACATGTGTCGTTTTATTACAAAATTTTGTACAATAAAAATGTTGTTAAAATGTTCTATTTAATATTTTTACATAAAAAACTATTTAGATTGCAATAAATCTTAAAGGTCACTCACTCGTTTATGCGAAACATCATACATTTTCAAATAAAACAATCTGTACAAAATTTTAAAAAGATAACAAAATTAAATCTTTTAAATAAAAAACTAATTTAGTCAGTATTTTTGTTTAATGGCACAAGGCAATGTTAATAATTAAGCTGAATTATTATTAACATGTGCGAAAATTGTAGAAAATTTTAATGAAAAATATAAAAAGACTAAGACACCATTTTTTCCATATTTCTAGTATTTAACACTTTTGATATATATCGCTTTATTTAAGTAATTTCTAACAGTTAATTATGAATCTAAATTAAATGAAAATATCGTGTGAAAATTATGTCAAAAGTGCGTGTTTACAAGATGTTTTACACTTGTGTTTCGCATTTTTTTGAAAGTTAACTACATGAAAATGAACGTACGTCTCAAGTAAAAAAAAAATATAGTTATTAACACCATTTCCTAGAAAATTAGAAATATAGAAATATGTAGTCAGTTTAAAAAAATCTGCACACGCGTGTAAAGTGTACTCCTCAGAGGACCAGGACTGGTTCAAAACTAATCCAAATAGTACTCGTTTGTGTAAATTATGGGATTGCGTGATACGCAATACGGTTCCATATAATGCATGCTATGGACCATGTTGTTTTTATGTTGCATTACATAGGACTATTAGACAGATCAAGTTAGTTAGTTAGTTACTTAGTTAGTTAGTAAGTTACTTAGTTAGTTACTTTGTTAGTTATTTCGTTAGTTAGTTAGATAGATAGTTAGTTAGTTATTTAGTTATTTAGTTATTTAGTTATTTAGTTATTTAGTTATTTAGTTATTTAGTTATTTAGTTATTTAGTTATTTAGTTATTTAGTTATTTAGTTATTTAGTTATTTAGTTATTTAGTTATTTAGTTATTTAGTTATTTAGTTATTTAGTTATTTAGTTATTTAGTTATTTAGTTATTTAGTTACTTAGTTATTTAGTTATTTAGTTATTTAGTTATTTAGTTATTTAGTTATTTAGTTATTTAGTTATTTAGTTATTTAGTTATTTAGTTATTTAGTTATTTAGTTATTTAGTTATTTAGTTATTTAGTTATTTAGTTATTTAGTTATTTAGTTATTTAGTTATTTAGTTATTTAGTTATTTAGTTATTTAGTTATTTAGTTATTTAGTTATTTAGTTATTTAGTTATTTAATTATTTAGAATAACGTTGTTTTCTTTCGAAATAACCATATGCTGTAGCTGTGAGCTCAAAACAACGCTCTAAATCAATGTAAGAAAAATCTTGGGACACCGGTGTCCCGTATACGTGAAAGAGTTTATAGTTCCTATACATAGGGCCTCTGACTAGGGTAATGTCTGTCAAACCAGTCCAGATTATTTTACTGTTTGATCAATAGTAAATGTGATAGTGCAACAGTTTAGTAAAATAAATTCTTATAGCTTTCTTAAAGACTTCATTTTTGGTCCATAATAAATTTGAAAACCTATAAACTCAATAAAAATCGTTTAGATTAATTAATTTTTTGTAATGTTACTAACACATTTGCTAAAAGCAAAACAATTAAAATTTATCTTTTAAATTCAAATTTCCGTTAAATTTTAATTAATGTTTTTGCTTCCCCCTAAAATTATCTGTTTCAGTAATTAATTTGTTTTTTTTTGTTTAACAACTGATGGCACTGAAATTGTTTATAAGAGAAAAGAAATAAACTATAAATTATTACTTTAACGTTTCAAAAAATTTTAAAGATTTTACATTAGAAAAAAATCTAAATATCTAATATGTAGACAACACACATGGCTTTTCAATAATAATTTCATTTATTTATTTTTTGTTTGTTTCTGTTAATTTTTAATCTTGAAAATTTTGTGGCGTATTTTTATTTCTTAATCAATTTAAAATGTGTGAAACTATTTAAGAAAAAAACAACAATAACAAAATTAAGAAAATTATTTACACAAACATTTAAAGTTAATTGAGATAAGAGATATTTGGTTTATTTAGTTTATATTGCAAAAAATGTACAAAAAAAAATCATTTAAATTAACCCGAAATTTTGAAAATGAGATCAACAACTTAAATAGATTTTTGAATAGCTTCGATAAAGTTTTAAAAAGTTGAGAACAATTTATTAAAGCTTTTGCACTAAGCTTATGGCTTGCTTACTATCTGCATTACTTATGCTGCAATAATTCATGCTTGTAAAAAGTTTAGAGCTTTAAACTGCTAAACAAAATAGCTTTGTTCTTAGTTTCATAGCTATTTTTAGCTTAAACATTTAATTTAGTCCATTTTGATAACAATACTTTTTTAAAGGTTGTTCCATTAAATTAAAAAAAAAAATAAGTACAAAACATTATTTTTGCGATACGCTAGAAGTTTTTCACTATAGTTACTCTATTATAACCCACGTTTCCATTTCAATTCAAAACTTGAAACAAAGAGGCGTCTATCGTTCAGTTAATATCTCAATTGTACTGTAGAAGAACAAATAATAGAATTAAATTAAAAAAGTTTTAATTTTTATGCGGATGTGGTTTCCTGTTGGATTAAGTTGAATGCTATAAAAGAAAAACCAAATGGATCTACCTACGAAAATAAATAGAAAAAACAGGAAAAAACTTATTTTTCAAAAAAAAAAAAAAAAAAAAAAAACTAGGAGGGGAAATTTGAAATAGGAAGTGTAATACAAAATGCACCCAGCTTTAAAATTAACTGAAATGTTTTTAATAAACAATTTACTTATAGTAACATAGTTTTGCTATTTTGATTTAAAAAAGTTTATCAAGAGATTTGCTGCTAGATTAATGCAGATTTTAAATAAATTAGTTTGGGAACATAGACTAGTCTATAGTCTAGTCTGTAGTCTAGTCTATAGTCTAGTCTATAGTCTAGTCTATAGTCTAGTCTATAGTCTAGTCTATAGTCTAGTCTATAGTCTAGTCTATAGTCTAGTCTATAGTCTAGTCTATAGTCTAGTCTATAGTCTAGTCTATAGTCTAGTCTATAGTCTAGTCTATAGTCTAGTCTATAGTCTAGTCTATAGTCTAGTCTATAGTCTAGTCTAAAGTCTAGTCTATAGTGTAGGATATAATTTAGTCTATAGTCTAGTCTATAGTCAAGTCTATAGTTAGGTCAAAAATTTATTGGTTATAAAACCCTAAATAGCAAATTTCTTTACAACACTACCAGCAATTTACTCTCTAGATGACAGTCACTAGTACTTTTTGTGGTCGCTCGGTGAAAGGCTTTATTTTAGGTACTATGTACTATAATGTAAATAAAATATAATTATTTCCCTCCTTTTAAAAAAAAGAAAACTTCCACAACAGCAACAACAATTTCAAGTGTATAAATGCACTAAAAAGATTTCTAGAGATAAAATCGTTTGGGGATTTGTGGAAGTTATAAAACGAGCCCATTAAGACAATTAAATGTGTTAAAACTTTGGTTTTTTAAAGCTAAATTGTAAATGTTTATTATTCTTACAAAATAAAACCATAAAAATAAGATTAAAACTCATAATAACAAAATAAAACTCATTTAAATGACAATAAAATGCACAAAATGTTGTTTAAATTTAAGAGTAAACTGTCATTAGTTAGAACGAATTATAAAGGCCTGTCACAGTTTGCAAAATGCATTGAAAGTTTTGTAGAAAAAGGAATTGTAAACATTAATTTTAATTAAACAATTTTGTTTGTTTATTGCCAAATAACTTCCATTTTTGCTTATTTACAATTTCTTTCTTTTTTATCAATTTCCAATTAACGTATATGTATGGGCACAATTGTTAATGCAAAGCCCCCCCAAAAAAAAAAACTATTGTAAAAGTTCGTTATTTACAACTTTCATTGTTTAAAACCTCATTCATTGATAAAAAAAACTCAATTATCGTCTATAAAGGGTGGTGATAATACATAGATAGATACATACATACGAACATTAAATAGTTGTGTATAAACTGAACAAGTGCAGTGCAGACTAGAAAAAAATAAATTTATAGACAATATTGGGGTCATTAAGTCTTAATGACCTGTCCGCCCCCTTTGTGTAAGTAATTTGAAATGTAATTATTTTAAAAATAAATGAATTGTTGGTCATAGATCATAATGCAGGCCACTGCTTAGTTGCACTAATTAGTTGAATGAAATTAATCGAATAAAATTGATAATTGATTTATTAAATGGAATTGTATTGATTTTGAAATATTTGGAACTAATAAAGATAGATCACTAATGCTTTAAATTTTTTACACTAATTTAGTATTAACAATTCATTACTTAGTAATGTATACACTTTACTTACTATATATAACTCTTTTTTCTATTCGTTTTCATATTTTGTTTTCCCTTTTTATCTCATTTGTTTTCAAAATTATTCTAAAATTTGCATTTGTTTATAAATTTTACATAAAATTTTTTAAATTTCTTTTGTTTATAAACTTAATTAATGTTTTTATAAACAAACTAAAAGTTTATTTAAATTAATGAAAAACAAATCATTATTTATAAAAGTATTTTTTAAACAATTTGCAACAGTTTTCTTTGTTAGGAAATCATAAATTTATGGAACTAAAGGAAAATTCTAAAGAAATATTTTCAAGGTCTAGAGTTTTATCTAAACAAATTTAGAAAGTAAATTATTATTTTAAAATTATAATTATCAAAAAATATTTATTTTTGGATTAATATTTGAAATAGAATAGACATGAGCTTTCGCATAGAAAAACGATTTAAAGCAAAGAAATTCGATATACTGAACACTTGTTCATAAGAGATTTTAAAAATACACTTCATATTGAAACCTCAATATGTAAATCTCAAGGTATTTACTTGGCTAAACTAAACAGCTAAATAAAGTCTTAAAATTGTTTTATTTATAATCTTGTGGTTAAATAAGTTTAGTTTGATTTGTTAAAAGTTTTGTAAGAATAAAATTGTCGTGATCTTTGCTCACTTATTCGTAAATGAAAATGAAACCTCAGAACGTTTGATTAGTCATACAATATTTCTTGAGATATTATTTCTATTTTTATATATTACACGTTATCAAGTGAAAAAATACAACAACAAATAAAAATATATTTTATTATTCATTGTTAGTTATTTTCAAAACAATAATAATATTAACATTAACTATAAACAAAAAAAAAATTGCAAAAGAGTTGTGAAGGATTTGGGTTGTTTTTTAGGGGGAGGGAGTGAAGGAAAGATTAAAATTATTTAGAAATTTAAGTAATTCTAAGAATTTTATCAACAATTACACCATGTTAATACCAAAAGGTCAGGCATGGAAAATTGTTTTTTTTTAATATTTAATAGGTTTTAAAGTACAAAACTAGTTTTCCGCTAGACTATAGACACTATAGACTAAAGTACAGACTAGACTATAGACTAGACTATAGACTAGACTATAGACTAGACTATAGACTAGACTATAGACTAGACTATAGACTAGACTATAGACTAGACTATAGACTAGACTATAGACTAGACTATAGACTAGACTATAGACTAGACTATAGACTAGACTATAGACTAGACTATAGACTAGACTAGACTATAGCTAGACTATACTATAGAACTACTATGTGAAGTATTTATCAAAAGTTTATAAGTTAATATATCATATAGAATAAAATTTTCCATGTCTGAAACAGATTGTGTATACATAGAAAATTTTTTTTAAATTGACAGACCTACCTTCCTAACTAAACTTTATCTGAAAACTTGTGTCACTGTTTTTACAAATTTATCAAGTGATAATGAATAGATAACAATGAAATAAAATTGCTTCATGACAATATCAAAAGCAAAAAAAATATTAGCAGTTAATAGATAAGATAAAAAAATTCTGTTAAATGTTTGTCGAAGTGAAATAAAAAATAAAGAAAGTTTCAAAATCAATACAAAATTCTTGACATGACTTCATTAGTTGCGTTGTTTTTTGCATAAAGCTTTTATGATAAAACTTCTTGAATAATTTAGTTTTATGGCTTGAAATAAAATTCAGAGTTTTTAAATATTTGGAATTAAATTGGAATAATATTGGTTTGAAAATGAAAGAATTATGCAAATTATATTACTTGCAAACATTTACTGTTGAATTATATTATTAATTTGGATTACAAATTTATTTTAATTCAAATAATTTTATTGCCTTTATTTAATATTTTAAAGAAAATAAACAATTTCCTTTTTTTTCAAAATTCAATGTTCTTCATTCTTTTAACACATTTACAAAATTATTTTGCATTTTTAAAGAAATAAACAAAAATTTCTCTTTAAAATTTAAATAACACCCCAAAAGAGTTTTTAATAAAAAGTTAGTATTACTTTTGTTTGTTTATTTGCAAAAATGTAAATAGGCCATAAGATTAAAACAAATAATAAAAAAGAAATAAATTAGTTTATTTTATTTTAATGTTCATATATCTGGTTTTCTTAACAAGACCATGATTTAAAAAATAAAAATAAAACAGAAATCATGAAATGAAGTCATCATGCTGTTTACAAATTGAAATAAATACAAATACTAAAAGATAAAACAAATAAATATTTAGTATTATTATTAATACATACATTAATATAATCAAAGTGAATAATATTAACAATAAATTAGATCAAATATTAGACTCGGACCCACTAAGCTTGTAATACTAAAATATTGCAGAAAATTTAAATAATCATAAAGTAGAATCGTTATGAAAAGAATTTTATGCATACAAGCTAAGAGGTTGTTACTTTCCCAGATAGACTTCCAGACAGAAGTCCGAGCAATAACGGAATGTAGAAATTCGATTAGAATAAATATGGCGTCCACAGGGCTTAATATGTATATAATAATACTATATGGACTTGTCTATATATTAGACTTTAGGCTAGTTCATAACAAGAATAGTTTAGTCCATAGATTAGTACCTAGACTAGTTAATGTAGTCAATAGACATGTCAATAGATAAAGAAGTGAAAATGTGACTTACTACTGTCCTATGCCGGTTCTGTATAATTATATATTCAGAACTGTCACTCAATTAAAATCAAAGTATGTACTATACTTTTGAGAAGTGTGCTTTTAAAATTACTGAATCAAATTTACTCTAAGTTTACCCATTCTTAATAAAGGTCGAAATTTACTTTTTCAGATCCTTTTATAAAATGTTTTAAAGTTCTTAATCATAAGGAAAGCAATTACTTCTAGAGCGCATTATTATATAGCACTATTATATTTTTAATCGAAATTGTCACAGAAACAGTAACATGAAGGAACAGATTCTGTCAAAGAGTTCTTTGATTATGGAACAAGTTCTTTAATCACTGATTTCTGTTTGTCATTCAAATTTGTCATCCTTAAAAGAAGTTCTAGTAAAGCTTTAGAGATCAGCTTTAGAGATTGGCACCATTTTTAAGAAACAATTATTTTCAAAAAGTAGTTTCGGTAGTGCAGGCGTTCCATGGAACTAGTGTTAGGTCTAGTTACTGCTAACAAACTGGTTTCTTTGAAAATCTTAAAATGTATTTTAGAATCATAACAATTTCCCATAGAATGAGTACCAGAAGTAATGACAATTACTCTAGTATGACAATAACTCCACAATAACTAATGCTATGTACACACGATTGTTAAATCTTACAACGTTGGCAGTAAAATGTGCAGAAAATGTCTAATAGTACTGTCAACTTACAAATTTTGTCTTGCAATATTTTCGGTAATGCTTTTTCTGACAATATTGCAAAAGAAAAATTGTAAGTTCAGACGATTATAAGACCTTTTCTGAACATTTTACTGACAACTGTGTATCACGGCTTTAACACTACCAAGAATCTGGGGTTCGTTACAGTTCTATATATTTAATATACCTAAAACAATTTAAAACATTTTCGTGAGTATGTACCTACAAGTTTTTCTTCAAAATAATATGAATTTTAAGTTAATTTAAAGATAAATTGTTTAAAATTGAATTTGCTTAAAAAAATAACATTAAATTACTTAGAAAATAATAAAAAGGGTGAACAAAATCAGAAAAGTATTTTTTTATCTTACGAATTTGTTTACAAAAACTTTAGAATGGAACAAAAACAATAAACAGCAGCAGTCAGTCAAACGTAAAGAAATTGAAGAAATACATTTGCAAAACACAAACTCACGCACACACACAGAGATACTAATTGAAAATGTGTGGCTTTTTTCGATTCATCAAGAACGACAACGACGATCACTTTTTATTTTAAAGATTACGTGTTGTAGTTGTTGTTTCAAACATTTATGACATCATCATCATCATTGTGTTCACTTCACTTAAGTTTGCACACATTGTTTTTGTTTTTTTCAGTAGATATTTATTTAAAATGTTGTTGTTTATTTAATTTCCTTTTTGGAGAATCGTATGAAAAAAAACGCCGAAATAAAAACAAATCACTAAAACGAATAAATTTTTTTATTTTCTAAAAAGCACATGATTAAAACAAGCTCATACACATAAACACAATTTTTTTTAGTTGAAAACATAAAAATAAAAATTTTAATTATTTTTTCGTTTTTTATTTTATAAAATTTCGTTTTTATATATTTCCCTAAAAATTAAAACTGGCCTTGAAAAATACTAAAGCTTCTTTAAATTTTTTTTAAAACAATTGTCCATATAAATAAATTCACAAAAAAATAAACTTATGCTGTTGTTGTTGTTGCAGCACCCGCATTTTATCACTACTTTTTTTGTTATTGTTTTCCAAATACGCGCAAAATTTTGAACTTGTTGTTTTAAAGTTAAACAAAAAACTGGTTTACCTTCAACTAAAAAAAAAAACACCAACCACACTTATTGTATTATTGTAATCAAAAACTTATTAGTAATTGTTGTTTTAAATAAACCACTTTTTTTTTGTTTGTATAATTAAAAATAATTACATATTATTTATGTACTAGTTTTTTTTTTTATTTACTAAACTTTGTTAGTTTTTTGTTTATAAAAAATACTTTACGTTATTATTTTTTTGCTAACCGTTTTAAAACTGCTTGATTTTCCGTTTCCTTTTCGTAACACACGTCTTTTACCGTTGACGTTTAAAAAGCAACTGAATTTCATTTCAATATTTTAGCAACCAAAATGCTAGCACTTTATTCGTTTTGTTGTGTTTATTCGAATAAAATCGTTTCATTTGGTTAACTGCAGAGAAAAAGCACAAACAATTTTCACTCTCTCTCTCTTTCTCTCTCTCACTTTTATGCATTGGTTTTTTTGTCTTAAACAAAAAGATGCCAGATTGGAAAAATCTGTACGCTAAGGGGAAACTAAGCTTTAAACGGTTATTTTTTAAATTTAAAAAAACTGCTTAAATCCCAGAAAAATTACGCTAGTTTGTGGAAGCGTTATGTAGTCGACAGCAGTTCTATGGAACGGTTCTGGCACTAGTTCATTAATAAACACTTTTTGTCGAACCTACGACTAGAGGTCTTTTAAAGCTTTGTACACACGGTTGTCAAATTTTACAACGTAGACTAAAAATTTTTCGAAAATGTCTAACAACCGTGTGAACTTAAAAAACAAACGTTTTGCGACGTTGTCACACGGCTGTCAGATCTTATAACGTTGGCAGAAAAATGTTCATAAAATGTCTAAAAACTGTATGCACTTATAATGTTTGGTGTGAAAAATTATTGTCAGTATATTACAAAATAATATTGTCTAAAAATCGTGTAAACACCATATCTTGTCATTGTCAGATAATTTCTTGACAACTGTTATTGTCACATGTTCGAATTTTATGAATCCGACAATCAAATAATGTTTTCTATTGGTTGTACCATGCGTTAAAAGAGTTTTGTCACTGCAAAATCTGACAACGAGTGTCAATATGGTTTGGAAATGAAATTGTAAGGCTTTTACAATCGTTTGATAACTGTTTTCTATTGTAGAGTGGTGCAATAAAAGAAAATATGCAGTTAAAATAGGATCTGACAACTTTTGCCCTAGAACAATCGGACAACAGTGTGAACTGACAATATTTGTTGACAGATAAATTTATAGTCTGACAATTGTCTGGAAATGGAATTGCAATATTTTTTTTACAAACTTCTTAACTGATAATTTACCTAGCAATAGTTGTAGTTCCTTGAAAACTTCTTCGAAATACTTTAGAATCACAATTACGTTCTAGAAATAATGGCATTACTAGTTACATGGATTCTATTCAAAAATACGAGGTGATTCATTTTATACTTGCTCTAGAATTTTTTTTTAATTAATTTTTAAGGGAAATTTCCTGAACTTATATATGACTCAGGCCTAAACTAACTCTTCTATGAACTAACTCTTATGAATTTAGTTCGAATTTCGCACATTCTGAGCGGATTTTATGGAAACGTTGTATACGTTCTGGAATGAGTTCTTTACTTAAAGATTCTCGAGATGCTTTAGAGAACATACACATCACTTTTTAAAACTAGTTAATGAAGACCAAAATACTCAAATTTTATATAAGGAATGCTGGGAAACATGATTTAGATTCACCACTTATTCCGTTTCAGATTCAAGAATCTGAAATGGTTCTGTTTATATCCTTTTCTGGGAATTTATAACGACTAGGGAAGTAGTAGAAATTACATTGACTCCGGACCTGGTGAGGAACTGGTGTTATCATCACGGTAGAAAAATATAATAGATAACTTCTCTTTATGTTTAGAAACTTCGACAAAGTCAAAATAAATTCGTAATTTTGTGATAAATTAGATCCGATTTCAAAAATAGTTTATTGTTGTCATTGGATCTTAACAGCATCTAAGATTAGAATTCTATGTAAATCGACTACTGTAAACATAAATAATTTGGAGCCCTCCTACTGTTGCTTAAACTAAATAAGAGTGTAATAAAACTCATTAAAATAAATTTTCAAATCTTATTATAAATTCAACCAGCCAACATGAAACAATTAAAATGTATCATAAATTTAATAATTATATTTAGCATTTTTATAAAAATTGCTGAAAGTGTGCCTGTACAGAAATGGTATAATGAAGACGATTTTGCACCTTTTTATATAGAAACCGAGTTAAAGGTAAATATTTAGAGTTAATAGAATTAATAATAATTTTTATACATCGAAAATTTCCTTCAATTAAAGTATAACTGGTACGAGGCCTGGAATGAATGCTCCGCCAAAAATATGACTTTAGGAGCTGTGGATACGCTAGAAAAAAATACAGCTTTAATAAAAATATTAAAAACCCAATTTGGTAAGGTGTTCATTTAAGAAGATAAGGAAATTTTAATTCAGAATTACCTTTTCAAAATAGATGATAAACATATCAATATTTGGATTGGTGGCAATGACTTGGGCAATAATGGTTTCTTTATCTGGTACTCAACGGGCAAACGTTTTGAGTTCACCAATTGGAGTAAAGGCAATCCAGATCATTATACCGAATTAGAACATTGTGTCCACTATTTCGATCGCACAGATTTTGAGTGGAACGATGCGAATTGTATGCAAAAAATGGGATTTATCTGTGAAGAAAATCGTTTTTTAAAAGAAATGCGTAAAAATTTAGCTGTGAAAAAGAATTTTATTGATCAATTGTTTTTACTTTAATTTTTTATTAACTAATTTAATCAAATTCTTATAACTAAAGTATTTTTATATAAATTTATAAATATAATTTTCTTTTTAATTTTTTTTTTAAAGGAAATGACGAATTTTTAAAAAAAATAACACAATTATGAGTACTTTTTTTTAAGCAATTAAATGCTTTTAAATTAAATTCTTATAAAGTTTTTATCTTTAAGGAAATGTTTTAATTTTTGATTTCTTCTCAAATCGAGTTTATCAGTAGTTTTGCAAATAATTATGGGCGGTATTTGTTAGGAGAATCGTTTTCTGATGGAATTGAATTATAATTTACCAAAGAGACATAATCGATGTACCAAATAGATAGAAATAAACCAAATGCAAGGTTTAACACACCGAGAAAAAAGAGCTGTGCCTAAACATACCCCGACAAAGAAGGGAATCCAAATTGATGACGTCTGCATAATATGTCAGTTACCTTCTTATTCATGCGACATACTCAGGCGAAAACATTCGATACATTCATACGAGTATATAGGTGTGCCGAGGTCTTATTTATGTGACATCAACTCTTTCCCAACATTTAGCTTTAAAGTTACTTTTTTAAGGGGTATATGTTGTATTACTTGACAAAAGTACCAAACATATTCCGTAATATTGATCTAACCCTTCATCAAACCAATCACAGACACCACAGTCATCCCTAAAGGATTTTTTTAATCGTTCAGTATCGTCTGTAAGTGGAGTTGCTTTCCAAATATAATATACATATTTAAGATACAAATTTACACATTTTTGTGTTCGAATCGAGAATAACACCCGAGAATTTAATATCAAACTTTTCTGCGTTCTGGGATTTTCTTTGTACAAAATGGGTATTAGTAGTTGCAAAGTTTCGCACAGGAAAACTTTTGATTTATTTCTATTTCTCTCTCACACAAATATCAAAAGCTTCCAAAAAATGTTTCCCTGTGTGAACCGGCAGTAAGCAAAAACAACCACCACTTTTATTTGTTTTGGGGGGAAATTCAAAACACCGGCTGTTTTAGTCTTTTTATTGAGAATTTAAATAATATTTTGGTTTTTCTTTGGAGATCTTTTATTACCCCTTCCTATTATTGCGAGACTGGTAAGGTTAATTTAGTGAATTTTTTATTTAATAATTAATGTTTAAGAATATTTTTTCTAAATTTCAGAAAAGCTTTACATCTTTTTAAACATTTTCACAATTTTTTTACCGAAAGGCGAAAAATGAAAGACATACGGCAATTATTTGTATTCAAAGTTTTATCGAATTTATAAATTTATCTATGTCTCAACAAGTTGGCATCACTATTTTTGTAATTTCTTGTAATAAATGTCACATTCGCTCCCGTATTCAAATATTGCTTGTATTTATTTTATTTCTTTTTGTATTAAGGACATGTGTTCAGTTCGGCTAGAAATTGTTTTGTTCTTGTTTCCCCTGTTGACTCATATTGCAAGGAATTCAACCACTTTTTAATACAAATCTACTATTTACAGCTTTTGAATACCCTTCACCAGTGTTTTATGATTGTCAAGACGTTTGACACTCCATAATAATATTTACGATTAGGAATCATATCTCCGTCTTTCTCTATTTTTTGTTGAAAGTTACTTTCCGAAGTTCTCAGTTATCTAATAATCTTGAATATTATACATACATATATAGAGTTTAAAAATATTACGAATTTTCCACTAATTGCAAATATACATAGGTATATTCGAGTAATATGTCAATATTGGTCTTTGGATTTCAACCTGTCTAATAAGAACTTACGAATAAAAAATCTTCAACACTAAGCTAATAATTTTTAATATATTCAAAAGTGAAGGGTATATAAATTCCGACTAAAACGGATATAGCATTCTTAACTGTTTTTGTTAATAAATTTTATCGTCTTGTTGTTGTCGTATTTGTAAAGCTGCGTCATAATAACTACGTCATTTGCCATTACAGCTACATTTACAACAACAAACAAAAACAAGAAAAATAAATTGCTTTCGCATTTTTTATGGTTACGAAGGGGATGATAAATAGACAGATGGATGTTGTTAGTTAGTTCCTTTACTGAAAATCCTAACAAGCATTTTTACACACTTGTTAATGTTAAACAATTTAAAAGTTAATATTAACATAAAAAATCCTTTGTAATCTTTTGTCTTTCATTTAAAAATATTTTAAATTTTTATTACATATTTCTACTTCTTTACAACTCAAACAATTGATCTATAAAATGTTTTTTAATTGCAAAGTCCTTACGTGCTGCCGCCGCAAAACGATTCTCTTCACAAATATAACCAATTTTCGATTTACACGAACCATCATTCCACTCAAAATCAGTTTGATCCCAAATGTGAGCACAATTCTCTAAGCCCTTATAATTATCTGGATTGCCTTTACTCCAATTGCTAAAATCAAATTGTTTGCCCGTTGAGAACCATATGTATTTACCATTTTCGCCTAAATCATTACCACCTATCCATAGATTGGGAGGTTTTGCTGGAAATATAAAAAATATTGGTAATAGACGATAATACTACTAGATAGATAGATAAATAAATAGATAGATAGATAGATAGATAGATAGATAGATAGATAGATAGATAGATAGATAGATAGATAGATAGATAGATAGATAGATAGATAGA